>NC_085864.1:45753690-45836190 GCF_034702125.1 Engraulis encrasicolus
ACAGTCAAGAGGTATTAAACTCCCCATCATCCCGTAACAGTCAAGAGGTATTAAACTCCCCATCATCCCATAACAGTAGTCAAGAGGTACTAAACTCCCCATCATCCCATAACAGTCAAGAGGTATTAAACTCCCAATCATCCCATAACAGTCAAGAGGTATTAAACTCCCCATCATCCCGTAACAGTCAAGAGGTACTAAACTCCCCATCATCCCGTAACAGTAGTCAAGAGGTACTAAACTCACCCCACCTACCAACATGATCTCCCAGGGCTGAGGCGCAGCCTACATTAACCCTGGATGAGATTGAAAAGCATTGAGATTCTGATGGATGATACTGTTAATGTAGACACTAGACAGTGTCATATCTCAAGTCAGATTTATGTCTGCATTTAAACAGGTGTACAGAAGCAGAGGTGATGAACAAAAAAGACAAATGACAATATCTACAAGCACAAAACAAAATAAAATAAAAAATCAGTGCAAACAGATAAACATGACATGGATACAGTACGTATACATTATTTTCCTGAGAGAGTAAGACTTATGGCTTATTGTCTTATAGACATGGCCCCTGGTAGATAGGCTATACGTTACCAGAATGGCAAAGGCCATGCGGTTATTATTCACTAAAGGTACAGACTGATGCTATTCCCGTAAGACAGTGTTTCCCAACCTTTTTTGTCTCGTGTACCCCTTAAGCCTTTTCATTGTGCCATGAGTACCCCCTAACTCCCTTTTTCTATTGCAGTGTGACTATGCTCCATGCATTTGTTAAAATTACATTTTTCCAAGTACCCCCTGTAGTGTGCTCGCGTACCCCTAGTGGTACACGTACCCCTGGTTGGGAAACACTGCCGTAAGAGACACTACGTATCTCAAGTTCAAGTTTTGTGTATTTAATACAGAGGCAGAGGTGTTTAACAACGCTATGCTTTTAAATGTTTTTACATAAAGAAAAGCAAAGACGATATCTAAAAGCACAACACAGCACAAAATACACTATAAAATAAGTGCAAGCAGATAAACATAAATTGATACAGTGTGCAAAACAAAGGGATGAGATAAAACTCTCCTGATTTTCCTGAAATATATACGTACAGTTTATTTTCTGTTTAATAATCATATAGAACATCAGAGACCTTAGAGCTGTGGCTCTGACATACAGTACATAGTGCAACACTGCCCTCTGCTGACTAAATTATGACATTGATATCACAACAGTAATTGTGAAAGTGAAAGTACAACTCTAGATAGTGATTAGGCTACACAGCATACAGTGCAAATGAAGAAATTCTTTTTCTTCCTTAAGCCAGGAGACAGACAAAGCCACCCAGAACTGCCAGCCGGCAAACTGGGAACCATTACGTGGGTGCCGGTTAAGAGGACATCTCACACTAACATTTGTGGACATACTCAAGAAGGACGCTGGAGGCCAGTATGGAGTATGGAGAATCGTGATGACTGGAAGCAACGATGAAAGGCTCGTCTGAGGACGACGTAGAGAGAGACAGCCTGACTGACGGCCCAAAGAGATCAAAAGTCCACATGTCCCTAAGAGCAGTCCCCGGGCATGGCCCCATGATCAGAGAGGTACCTCAGTTAAGAGGGAATGGGGGACAGCGCTGGAATCGAACCAGTAACCCACTAAAAGCCTTACTCTTAACCTTTAGCCTGTAATTGCTCTATTGGAGCATAGGAATTGTATTATATTAGGCTATAAGAAAGATTATTAAGAAAGAAGTATTAAAATAACATACTGATACTCTAACTTTATTACCTCCGCCAAGGAGGTTGTATTTTCGTTTGTGTTGGTTTGTTTGTCTGTCTGTTTGTCAGGTGGATAGCTCAAAAAGTTATGAACGAATTTGGATGAAACTTTGTTTAGCTATTTGAAATGACACAAGGAATACGTCATTCAAATTTGGTGGTGATCCAAATCACAATCCGGATCCAGGACTTTTTTTTTAAAGATTCTTCACCAAATTGCGGGATTGGGTGAATTTTGACATTCCTCTCTCTACCTCCACAAAAAGGCAGAAAGACTTGGGGAAAAAAAATAGGATGTAATTGTCAAATGTTCTATCAAACAGCTTCCTTGGCGAAGGTCTGCACTCTCTGAGTGCATTTCTAGTTATTAAATTATTATTATTGTTATTATTATTATTATTATCATTATTATTAGGTTAGTATTATCATCATTATTATTATTAGTAGTAGTAGGCCTAGTAGTAGTAGTATTGATGTTATAAGTATAACAGCCACCGCTATCTGGCCACTAATTTCTCTTAAGGATGTTAAGTCTCTTGTGTTTGTTGGAGGAATTAAACTAAATTTATTTTATTTCTCCTTTGTTTTACTAGGGTAAAAACACATTGAGGCAGTTGCCTCTTTTTCAAGTGGGCCCTAGCCAAAAGAGCAGCAAAAACGCAAAAACGCACTCCATACGACTCACAGTACAGACAGAAACAAACAAGTCACAAAGACAACATATCCACAGACAGCAAAGCATAAAAGATTGAGACATAAAAACATGCAAGACATTACCATAGAGAAATATGCAGGACATAACAAAAACATGCAAGCAAGACAAACTTGAAGCATAAATGTGGTGCTGGGTTCAGAAAGTAATGTCTTCTGGGCCTGTCCCATGTGCTTTTCATCAGGCTTGCAAGTAGATCTGAAAAAATAAACAAATAAGATAAGGAATGAATACATAAATTGTGAACATAAAGCACTCATAGTAATACAGTGTATCAGAAACACAAAGGGCTGGCCCCATTTTGTATATATCTTTCTTGTATACCACTTACTACCTCAATGGAAACAAGAGCCATGATATCGGGGGACACTCAATGACAGTGGGTACCGTGTGAGTAATTAACCAGTAATTGACCAGTGCTCTCACCAATCCTCCTCCACCTCAGGTGCCCTGACCATGGTGGCGTCCCGTCACACTGCTCCCTTTTGGGCACCATTGAGGGGTGCCCCCTTCCACGGATGAGGCATAAATGCAATTTCATTGTGCGTAGTGTGCGCTTGTGTGCTGTTGAGTGCTGTGTCACAATGACAATGGGAGTTGGGAGTTTCCCAGTAGGGCTTTCACTATACTGTCATTTTTCAGGTACCGCTTTTAAAGTGATACTGTCCCATTTTTGGAAATAAGCTTATTTTACACCTCCCCTTAAGCGAAATCATTGGGTTTTACCTTTCTCCTGTAGTTTCAACCGTTCTCCGAGTATGGCAGTGCAAATTTTACCTCCATGCTAGCAGTTAACATGGAGTCCTATGAGACCAGCTGGCGGCTAACTGGTCTCATAGGACTCCATGTTAACTGATAGCTTGGAGGTAAAATTTGCACTGCGGTACTCAGAGAACGGTTGAAAGTACAGGAGAAAGGTAAAACCCAATCATTTCACTCAAGGGGAGGTGTAAAATAAGCTTATTTCCAAAAATGGGACAGTATCACTTTAATTGTAAAATTAAAAACAAAGAGTAATGGTTTGGACGCAAAACTAAGACATTCCTTAATTAATGATAAATGGCTTTTCATTTGAGAAATGTATGCATGATGGGTACATGATCTACAGACAGCCTACCTATGTCCTTAGCTCGTACCCCTCAATCAAGTGAAGCTTAGCATCTGATGCTGAGTAGGTGGTGGTACGGGGTGGCCTCGGATTAAATTTTGCTTAGGGCCCCATAAAGGCTTGGGCCATGCAGAACATGGAAGCAAGGCATTAAAGGGATATGCCACTATTTTGAGGCTTAATACAGTTAAAATCGTTGGCCAGGGTTTATAAAGGTGGTAAAGTGTCTTATTTTTCATGTAAGCCGTTGTCTTGCTTGTCTTACTTGAGACAAGTTAAAAGAGGGAACATGTCGCTAAGCTTGTGAAAGTCAATGGATCCGTGTAGCATGTAGCATGCTAGTGGCATACCCCCTTTAACTCCGTTCAAATTATTTAAAAAGCCCTTACTGTACACACAGGTCTGTTACTGCCACGGAGTCTGTGGCTCTGCCATTGCAGTTTCTCTGTTGAATAGGCTTGTGCACTCTCCTTCTATCGACAGATGCTAGAGACAGAGAGACAGAAAGAGAGAGATCAACATGGTATTTCAGGAATATCACCAGTCATTTGTAACAGTTCCTTTTTTATTTTGTTGATATGGCTTGTCCTGGAAAAGGACTTCTTACTGTGATTAGGGCTGTTTGAAAGATGTCCATTGATTTTGCTGTCCATAAGGAATGTTTGTGATACACAGCTCCCCTTGTAGGCCTTGATGGTGATATGAGGTGTCTCATTTCCTAGAGGGGAAGACAGAGGACAGTCGCAATACCTTGCATTAGTGATGGGCAAATGAAAATGTGTGGAAGCTCTGAACCAGAGAGAGAGAGAGAGAGAGAGAGAGAGAGAGAGAGAGAGAGAGAGAGAAATAGAGAGAGAGAGAAAGAGAGAGAGAGAGAGAGAGAGAGAGAGAGAGAGAGAGAGAGAGAGAGAGAGAGAGAGAGAGAGAGAGAGAGAGAGAGAGAGAATCTGCCTATTGTGTGATTTCAGAAATCTGAAATATGGTCTGTAGGCCAAGAAATCATTTTGACCACCTTACCAATGTCTATAGGCCTACTGAAAAAAGTCCACAGATATCATTGTTAACGAGGACGGGGAATAACGAAGAGCTCCCCCTACAGCGCCACCAGTTAGTATTGGCACCCCTTAATTTTATTTACAAAATGTGCAATATATCCCAAAATAAATGGAAATATAAAAAACCTTTTACCAACAGGATCTTTTAATTGAAGGTCCAAAGATATTTAGAATAGCAGGTGTAACCCAGTTGACAAATGCATATTGGGTTGTTATTGTTAAAAACATGATTTACATGTATTTGATGCAGCAGTACTTTTACTGTGACAGTTATGTTACGGGACTCTTATTTTGACATGCGTTTTCTAAGCATTCGGCTTCACGCGAGCCATTTCATCAGTCGAGCTGAGAGGAGCTCGGAAGGAGACGCCGGTTGTCGCGCGAAACTTGAATCCTTTGGGATAGTTTGTTGTGGATATTTCCTTTCCCTTTGCATCGATTTCTTCACAAATGGGGAAAACAAAAAAGAGGAAGAAAACTCCGCTTGGTCCGGAAAAAGAGCCAGAGTCTTGTGAGGGAGAACTGAGTAGCTGTGAAATGGATGATGTGGATCTTCAGCAGGCAGTTAGCCAGCCAACGCAGGGACATGGCAGTGGAACAGTGGAGACGAGGGCCAGCGAAGGACAGGTAGGACCTACACAAGATAGAGAAGGAGCAACTGTGGAGATTAAAGTCATTTTGAGGTTTGGGGAGGAGGGAGGACTTAAATCCATGAACCCAGTCACTCTGACAAATGCTTTAAAGAAAGATGTGGAAGATATTATTCGGGGTGTGGTTCTGAATGATGGAAACCTGTTGGTGATATGCAGAGACAGGGGGCAAGGTGAGCGTGCATTTGGCTTAAAATCTATTGAACAACGGAAGGTCATTAGTGCAAGTTATGTGGGAGTGCGTGGTCGATCTCTTAAAGGGGTGATATGGGGAGTTCCATTGGAGATGTCTATGTTGGAGGTGGAGGCCAACTTACAGGGGGGGAAGCTGAGAGGGGTGAAGCGCATGCAAGCATTTCGTGGAGGTGAGAGGCGAGATTGTGAGGGTGTCCTGTTGGAGTTCGAGGAGGATATACTTCCAGTGAGGGTGTTTTTAGGTCTGGTGAGCTATACAGTACGCGAATATGTGCCCAATCCAGTGAGGTGTTTTAAGTGCCAAAGATTTGGGCACATAGCTAAGATGTGCAATGGGAAGCGCCGGTGCGCTAAGTGTGGTGAGGACCATGAGTATGCCGATTGTGGATGTGCTAAACCTGTGTGTTGCAATTGTGGTGGGGAGCATAGTGTGGCATTTCGGGGTTGCGAGGAATTGAAGAGGCAGAGGGAGATTCAACAGGTAAGGGCGCAGCACAAGATTACATACGCGGCGGCAGCTAGAATGGTTAAGCCAGTTAGGGGTGGTGAGGTCGTGACTGAGCGTAGCCAGAGACCTAGGTCAGATTCAGGTAAGTTAAGTCAAGTGGTCTCTGTCGATGTAAAGAAGTTGGTTACGTTTGTGGTGGCGGTAATTAATTCTACTATGGAAGTTAGATCTAAGTCAGAAAGGACTCAATTGATTGTGAAAGCTGCGATGTGTAATCTGGGGTTGACAGATTTGACATGGGAAGATGTGAGTAAGGAGTTGTACTATCAGGCTAGGTCAGAGAAGCCAGGTGGATAGATTAATGTTTAACATCCTTCAATGGAATGCCAGGAGCCTGCTTGCCAATGGGCAGGAGTTCAAGAAATTTATTGATGATCTTCCGTGTAAGCCAGATGTTGTGTGTGTTCAGGAGACTTGGTTGAGACCGCATTTGGATTTTAGAATTAGGGGATATGTGGCTGTTAGGTGTGACAGGGTGGGAGGGGGTGGTGGTGGTTGTGCTTCATTTATAAAGGAAGGTGTTTCATTCAAAGAGGTGGGTATAGGAAAGGATCAAGAGTATGTGTCTGTGGAGGTTTGGACTGAAGAGGGTAAATTGAGTGTCATTAATTACTACAATCCTTGTAATACTCTGGATTTGGATAAACTTTTGTCTCTGGAGGGTATTGGGGATAGTAGGGTGGTTTTTTGTGGTGATTTTAATGCACATAGCACTTTATGGGGGTGCACTAGAGACGAGCCAAATGGTAATGTGTTGGAACAGCTGATGGAGGAGAAAGGCCTTGTCTGTCTTAATGATGGAAGAGGAACTAGAATAGATGTGCGCACTGGAAATACTTCTGCTCTGGATTTAACGTTGGTAAGTAGCAACATTGCAAGTTTATGTGAATGGGAGGTGAGGGAAGACTCAACGGTAGGTAGTGACCATTTTCCCATAGTAAGTACTTTTTTGTTTAGGGGGGTTGTAACCCAGGGGGCGGTTGGTAACAGATGGATATTTGATAAGGCTAACTGGAACCTCTTTAAATATACTGCTGAAATAGAATTGGATAAGATTGTGATTGATGACGATATTGAGGCCATGGATAATGAAATTAGGAAAGTTTTGATTGAGGCTGCTGAAGGCTGTATTCCAAAGAGTAGAGGTGGTGGTGGTGGTGGTGGAAGGAATAGGAAGTCTGTTCCATGGTGGACTGATGAATGCAGTGTAGCAATCAAAGAGAGGAATATAGCGCTGGATGTGTTAAGAGACACCTTGACTTTTGGAAATTTAGTGGCATATAAGAAGGCTAGGGCTACTGCACGAAGGGTTGTAAGACAGGCAAAGAGGGTAAGTTGGAGCAAGTTTTGTGATGGGATGGGGAGAACTACAGCTGTAGGGGAGGTTTGGGGTGCAATCAAAAGTATGAGGGGGATTCGTAGAGAGAGGCAATACCCTGTTCTTAAATCTAGAGATGAGGTGGCAGTAGCTGATGAGGAAAAGGCTGAAATGATAGCTAAGGCCCTGGTTAAAATACACAGCTCTGATAACTTGACAGTCTTAGGCAGGCGTGGACGGGAGGTAACAAAAGCAGCTTACCCAGATGTACTTAGGAGGAGGGAAGGAAGTGGAGGAGCGATGGATGCCCTATTTACCCGTGTGGAGGTGGAGAAGGCTATTGGGAGGTCTGGTAACTCAGCTCCTGGCAAAGATAATGTGTGTTATGCTATGCTTAAACAACTGGGGCCAATGGCAATGACTAAACTTGTTGGATTTTATAATAAGGTGTGGGAGCTGGGGATTTTACCAAAAAGCTGGAAAGAGGCAGTTATTGTCCCTGTAAGAAAACCAGGTAAGGACCCGTCCAACCCGAGCAATTATAGGCCCATCGCCCTTACGTCACATATGGGGAAGGTAATGGAGAGAATGATTGCTGAAAGACTGATGTATCATATAGAAAGTAAAGGTAGCATGTCAATCCATCAAAGTGGTTTTAGAAAGGGGAGGGGAACTATGGACCCTGTTGTGTGTTTGGAGACGGATGTTCGGAAAGCTCAAGCTAACAAAGAGTCTGTTTTGGCTGTATTCCTTGACGTAGAGAAGGCGTACGATATGGTTTGGAAAGAGGGCTTGATGATCAAGTTAAGTGTCCTTGGTATATCAGGGCGTGTTTTTAATTGGATTAAGGATTTCTTATTTCACAGATTTATCCAGGTTAGGATAGGAGCAGCCTTGTCGAGTTATTACCCAGTGGAAAATGGGACTCCCCAAGGGAGTGTGATAAGTCCCCTGCTCTTCTCCATTATGATTGACGATGTTTTCAAGAAGGTTGAGGATGGCATTGGTCTCTCACTTTTCGCAGATGATGCTGCAGTATGGAAGCGGGGGAAAAATATTGGCCATATAGTGTTAAAAGTGCAGGGGGCAATCAATTCTGTGGAGAAATGGTCATACGCTTGGGGCTTTAAATTCTCTATAGAGAAAACTAAGATGTTGTTGTTTACAAGGAAGAGGAATATGAAAGTGACACTGAAAATGTATGAACAGGAAATTGAACAAGTCAAGGACTTTAAATTCTTAGGTGTGTGGATGGACTCTAAATTGACATGGAACTCTCATATCTCATATGTGGTCAAAAAATGTAAGGGTGTCTTAAATGTGATGCGTTGTCTTCGGGGGATGGATTGGGGGGCTAGTAAATCAGCCTTGAAGAAGATTTATATAGCCTTGATTAGATCCGTGCTGGATTATGGGTGTGTGGTTTATGACTCTGCGGCAGTGACGTCTCTTAAAAAGTTGGAGGTGATTCAGGCGCAGGCGCTAAGGCTGTGCTGCGGTGCATTTAGGACTTCCCCTGTAGTAGCCCTTCAGGTAGAAGTGGGAGAGATGCCACTAGCCCTGCGAAGGAAACAATTGATCATGCACTATTGGGTTAATCTCAAAGGGCACTTAGAGACTCTTAATCCTGCAGTTCATACTTTGCAGATGTGTTGGGAGAGTGAGCGGGGTAAACGGGAGTGCTTTGGTTGGAAAGGTAATAGGCTTGCAGATGTGATGCTTTTCGCTCAGATGCGGTTTTCCCCCATTGTGGCGTTGCCTGTAACTCCCCCATGGCTGTTTCCTCCAGTTAATGTGGACTTCAGTATCCTGGATAAGATGAGGTCACGCAAGCCACCCACTGATGTAACGCAGATTGTGGAGGATAAGCTAAGATTCATGTATGGCGGCTTTGTACCAGTGTTTACAGATGGTTCAAAGGACCCCGAATTGGGGTGCACTGGATTCGCGTTTGTCATCCCGTCTCTGCATATCGCTGTCAAAAAGAGGACTCCAGATAATTTATCCGTATTTACAGTAGAGTTGTTGGCAATTTTAGATGCTCTTCAGTGGCTGGAGAGTGCCAACATTAAAGAAGTAATTATATGCTCTGATTCATGCTCTGCCCTACAAGCAATCCAATCTTTCAGGTCTACTAGTAGACAAGATATAATTATTGAAGTCTATGAGAGCCTTTATAGGTCTCAACAAAATATGCGAGTCTCTTTTATGTGGGTTCCTGCTCACAGGGGTGTTGAGGGAAATGAGGAAGCTGACCAACTGGCTAAGCAGGCGGTGGTGGCAGACGTTCCAGATATGGAAGTAACTCTCAGTAGAGCGGAAAGCAAATCACTGATAAAAGATTATTTTATCAAGGAATGGCAGGGTGACTGGGAAAGGACTGTGAAGGGGAGGCATCTATTTGTTTTTCAGAAAACTGTGGGTTTAAAGGGAAGAGTAGCGATAAGAAGTACAAAGGAGGAAAGAGTTATCACTAGAATTAGGATAGGGCACACTCAATTAAATAAGTCACTTCACATCATAGGGAAACACCCATCAGGTCTTTGTGAATGTTGCAGGAAAGAAGAGTCAGTGGAACATGCATTACTTCATTGTGATAAATATATTTCTCAGAGGAAGCCAATTCTTCAAGAGCTTAGGAATCAGGGTAAAGGCATCAGTCTGGTTAATTGTGTCACTAGTGTTAGACAGAGTATTTTTTCACCTTTTTAAAAGAAACAGGTTTATTTAAAAGGATTTGAAACACTAGTAGGCCTACACTCACACACACGCAGACACGGCGCACGCGCGCGCGCACGCGCGCACGCGCACACACACACGCGCGCGCGCACACTCACACACACGCACACTTTTTTTTTCATACTTTAGATTTAGGGAAAGTAGACTCTGGCTCTTTTAGGACAGTAGAGGGCGGACATGCGCCTGAACTGAGCGCTACTCGCCCATTAAACCCTCACAGAAGAAGAAGAAGGGAGCTCGGAAGCTGAAGACTCCGTTTTCTCTGCTCCACCTCGGAGCTAGATATTGAAAGAAAAGTATAAGTTATTAATGTTATATACGGTTTAAGTTTCCTTTTGAAGAACTGAGCTACCTGCTCTGTAAATTCCTTGTCTTTGAAGAGAAAGAAGCTGCGTTTTGTCGAGTATTGTTTGTGAATCGTCTCGGTCAAGTTTTTGGACCTGGATTCCTGGATTGATGACTACGTTTGATGGCGAGCCACCCACCCATTGAGTCGGATCCTGTTCCATGTCATAGTAACATGGCATGCTTGGTAGGGTTGTGACCTGCCTGTGTCACAACGGTACTGACTTCACTTGACTGCTTGACTTTGCTTAACTTTACGGTTGCAGACTGAACTAAGGCCTTGAACTGGAACTGAACTATTCGGAAGGAATTATTATTCTTTTTATTTTTTCTGAATAACCGAAAGGAACTCTATTCTCTCTTTGGGGATTCAGAGGAGTGATTTGAGAGACTGATTCCCAACTTTTGAAAAAATACTTTTCACTTTGAAGGACAATTCATTTTTTGTTTTGTTTTAAAGGGTCAATTATTTTATTTTGGGAAATTGTAAATACTTCTAACTTCTTTATTCATTACTAAAGAAAGGAAAACTTAAATGCTTGTGTGGTGTCTTTTAATTGCACTAACTTCTTGCACTCTCCCAGAGCCTAGCATCTCTCATTCTTTAGTCTATAGAACCTGGCCTATCACAGACGTGTACATACCCAGAAGTGGGTTACACGGTAAAGCTTGGCGAGTAGCCAGCCAGGAGAGTGTGTTTTTAGTGCAATCACCACGATTTTGGTATTTTTCTACTCTATTTGAACACTGCATTTAAGTTTTACCTTTTGCTTGACTACAATGGAACTCATTACGATGGAAAATGTGAAGGTACCTAACTCTCTAATCATAAGTGGTTTATCTGAAACTGAGGTTGATGATGAGGTTTTTGAACATTTGAAGCAATTTGGTGCATTTTCAAGAATAATCAAGGTGCCTAATGCTAGCGACCAGGTAATTGTTGAATTTGAATCTGGATTAGCTGTTGAAACACTAAAAGGTTCCTTGCCTTTTGACAGAGTTTGTGATGGCAACGCTGACGTTGTTCACCATGTTGATGCTCTCTCAAATGTGTACTCCTCAGAAAAAGGTACAGGTTTAACAGAGTCATTCCTAACTCAGCTTAGAGACGTTGCTAAACATAGTGGGAAATCATTTGAAATACTCTTACAAAACGAGTTAGCCCGAATCTCTGAACTTGTTGGCCAGACAAAGCCAGCAGCTGAAAATGTTAAAGGATAACTGCGGTATTTTCAACATTAAGCCTCATTTCCGAGTTGTCTGCAATGTTCTAGAACTCCCCTCACCGTTTTTTTGATGTTTACTGCTGTCTTGGGTATTTGCCAAATTTTGATTCATCCCAACCTGCTTCAGAATGGCAAGTCGCCTGCATGTCCGACCACGTCCTTAAAAGCACCAAAAACGTACATTTTCAAAAATATCAACTCACCGGAGTAGTTACTGGTCTTCACTGGTAATCCATATAAAAATTTGTTGCGAAAAGATGCTTCTGTCGTGTTTAATTTGACATGTTGTAAATCCCATTGAGTTCTATTGAAGACTGGATGCTCGTTGATATTACTCCGCCACCGAAACCGGAAAGAGGACATGTTGTAGTTGTAGTTTGTAGTACAGATACGAATTCAACAAAAATAAAACAAATAATACTAAGAAATTTACAAAGAATATATAATCTGCTCCTCCAACTTTCCAACACAGTCTCTCTCTGGTGTACCGATTACTGACTGCCTAGTTTCTCTATTTATTTACATGCTCAAGGACAATGAACAATCGACATCAATGGCGCCATCAAGTGGTGTGGAGTGTAGCACATCAGATTCAACTGCTAAGTGGAAGTTTATCCACGGCTGTGTGAAGGCTAAGAAAATAGTTCGTGCATGAACGAGCTGCCAAATAAAACATGACAGAAGCATCTTTCCGCAACAAAATTTGATATGGATGACCAGTGAAGACCAGTAACCACTCCGGTGAGTTGATATTTTTGAAAATGTACGTTTTTGGTGCTTTTAAGGACGTGGTCGGACATGCAGGCGACTTGCCATTGTGAAGCAGGTTAGGATGAGTCAAAATTTGGCAAATACCCGAGACAGCAGTAAACATCATAAAAACAATGAGGGGAGTTCTAGAACATTGCAGACAACTCGGAAATGAGGCTTAATGTTGAAAATACCGCAGTTATCCTTTAAAGAGCCAGTGCTAATCGACTTAGATGATAAACAAACAGAACAAACTCCCTCTAATGCCACCCCTGAAAATGAAGAATACCCCAAAACTGCAGAATCACGCTCAACTAAAAGCGATACCCCTGACATAAGCCAACCTGATCCACTTCCACAGCTGAAGCCAGCACCCGATCACCTGAACCCGCCTGACATGCAACGGTTCATTGTGGAGCATGTAGTGAAGAGCTCCGACCTTCGCTCAGACCTACACTCAGTGAAGCTGAGGACTTTTTCGGGCAGAGTTCCATGTCCTAGCACTGAGGTTGACTATGATACTTGGCGAAACAGTGTGGAGTTTTACTTGGCTGATCCAGCTGTCCCCAAAGGGCAACTTGTGAGAAAGATTGTCGACAGTCTTTTAGCCCCTGCTGCTACAGTAGTGAAGTCATTAGGTCCTTATGTATCCCCAAGATCTTATCTCGACCTGCTCGATTCTGCTTATGACATAGTGAAAGATGGAGATGATCTGTTCGCAGAGTTTCTTAACATTAACCAGAACTCCGGTGAGAAGCCATCGAATTATCTCCATCGTCTCCAGACTGCTCTGAACAAGATTGTGAAGGTGAAGGCAATATCACCAACTGATTCAGACAAACAGCTTCTGAAACAATTTTGCAGAGGTTGTTGGAACAATACCTTGATCAGCACACTTCAGCTTGAAAAGCAAAAGGAGAAACCCCCCACCTTTTCGGAACTGTTGTTGCTCCTGCGCACAGAAGAAGACAAACAGACTGCCAAAGCAAACAGAATGAAACAGCATCTCGGGTTCACCAAGACCAAAGCTCAAGTTCAAGCACAGAGTCTGTGTGAACCTGACATTGAGTACAACTTACCACCTCCAGCTGAAACTCCTTCATCAGTGATGAATCAGCTTCAAAAGCAGATAGCTGAACTCCAAGCTCAGGTTGCATCGCTCTCTTACCCCAAAGACAAACCACCCAATAAACCCCAAACTGGAAAGAAAAATCCGAAACCTGCACCAAAAGAACCAGCCAGTGCTGAAACACAAGCACAACTCCCCACCACTCCGAAAAAACCCAAACCGTGGTACTGTTTTCAGTGTGGTGAGGATGGCCATATAGCGAGCAGCTGCACTGATCCGCCAAACCCTGCTCTAGTGAATGCAAAGAAAAAAGAGCTGAAAGAACGACAAAGGGCATGGGAAAAAGCAAACCCTGGAGTTGAAAGTTCTTTAAACAAGTAACTGTTTCTATTGAGGGACAAATAGGAACAGATTCAACCAACAGTCCCACCATGCCACAGAGAGTGAAGAAAAAAGTGACATTGAGTGAACACAGAGCTGTAAGCACTGGAAAACTGCCCAGAGGACTTGTTGGAAATAAGAGCACAGCCAATGTGAAAGTGAATGGTATTGAGTGCAACTCATTGCTTGATACAGGGTCACAAGTAACGACTGTGTCTCAGTCTTTTTACGAGTCACACCTCTCCGATCACACGATACACCCGGTGAGTGACATACTGGAAGTTGAAGGTGCAAACGGCCAGGCAGTTCCGTATCTAGGCTACATACAGCTCAGTATGCAGTTCCCCAAAGAATTTATGTCATCTCAACCTGAAGTGCAAACTCTTGCGCTTATAGTGCCAGACACCCGTTCCAACAGTACAGTGCCTGTACTGATCGGCACGAATACTTTGGACCCCCTGTATGAACAATTCTATGACGGGAGCTCTTTGGTAAGCAACACGTATTGTGGCTACCAACAAGTTCTGAAAACCCTGCAACTCAGACGAAAGCAAGACTCAGAGGGTCAGATTGGTGTCGTTAAGCTGGGTCGACATGAACAAGGTATCGTCCCGGCCAGACAGAGAGTTGTCTTGGAAGGCTTTGTCCCCGGAAGTGAGGCAAACAATGAAAAATGGGCAGTACTCGAAGAACCCTCAGTCTCATCCTTGCCAGGGGGAATCTTCATTGAAAACTGCTTGATCTCGATTCCAACACGTTCCCCATACAAGATACCTGTAGTGGTGCGGAATGAGACAAACCATGACATTGTCTTACCAAGTAACTCTGTCCTGGCAGAACTCGTTATCCCCCATGAAATCTGCCCAACTTACGACACCTGTAGCCCAAGTCATTTGCCGTCATCATCCACTGTGTGCAGCCAGCAACAGTCCCGACATGATGAGCAGCCAAGTGACCGCTTGAGTTTTGAGTTTGGAGATTCTCCACTTCCTGTGCAATGGAAAGAACGCATAACAAAGACTCTGAACACCTACTCTGACGTGTTTTCGCAACATGACCTTGACTTCGGTCATGCCACGAAAGTCAGACATCGCATCAAGCTGAAAGATGAGACGCCGTTCAAGCAGCGACCTCGTCCCATCCACCCAAAGGACTACAACGCTGTGAGACGACACTTGCAAACCCTATTGGAAGCGGGCATCATCCGGGAATCGGAATCCCCATTTGCTTCTCCTATAGTCATCGTGAAGAAGAAGAATGGTGACGTACGTTTGTGCGTTGACTATAGGCGATTGAACATGCAGACGATTAAGGATGCCTATGCATTACCGAACCTCGAAGAATCATTCTCTGCGCTAAGCGGATCTCAATGGTTTTCAGTCATGGATTTGAAATCGGGGTACTACCAGATCGAAATGCACGAAGACGATAAACCGAAAACTGCTTTTGTGTGCCCCCTTGGTTTTTGGGAGTGGAATAGGATGCCTCAGGGAATTACCAATGCCCCAAGCACATTTCAGCGCTTGATGGAAAAGTGCATGGGTGACATCCATCTGCGCGAGGTGTTGGTGTTCCTTGATGACATCATAGTCTTCTCCCAAACCCTTGAGGAACACGAAGCACGGCTAACAAAAGTCCTGGACCGTCTGAGGGAGAATGGCCTGAAGCTATCGCCTGAGAAGTGCCGCTTCTTTCAAACGTCCGTAAGATACCTGGGGCACATCGTCTCTCAGAAAGGAGTGCAGACTGATCCTCAGAAGATAGAAGCCGTCAAAACTTGGCCGAGACCCTGTACGTTAAAGGAACTCCGATCATTCCTTGGTTTCTCTGGCTATTACCGGAGGTTCGTGCAGGACTATTCCAAGATAGTCAAGCCGCTGACCAACCTCACTGCGGGATATCCACCAGCACGAAAGTCCTCCCAGAAAACCAAGACTGACGTGAAGTACTTCCATCCAAAGGAGCCATTCGGAGACAGATGGACAACAGCTTGTCAGAATGCCTTCGAAGGGATAATTGAAAGACTTACTTCATCACCAGTCTTGGGATTTGCTAATCCGGAGTTGCCATACGTCTTGCATACAGACGCAAGCACTACGGGACTGGGAGCTGCCCTATATCAACAGCAGGATGGACAGAAGCGCGTAATAGCCTACGCCAGCCGAGGCCTGTCACAAAGTGAAGCCAGATACCCAGCTCATAAGTTGGAGTTTTTAGCCTTAAAATGGGCTGTTGTTGAAAAATTTCATGACTACTTATATGGGCAATCGTTTACTGTTGTGACTGACAACAATCCGCTTCGGTACGTACTCACCACGGCGAAGCTAGACGCGACAAGCTATCGTTGGCTAGCTGCCCTGTCCACCTTCTCTTTTGACATCCAGTATCGTGCGGGAAAGCAGAACCAAGATGGTGATGCTCTGTCGAGGAGACGACATGGACCGTTGGTGAACGACAACTGCTCACAGGAGGAGAGTCAGCGAATCCATCAGTTCACCTCTCATCACCTAACTCCTGTGGACGTTGTCAAGGCCACCTGTCAGTACCATGCAGCTGTCAATGAGGAGTCACCACCTCATTGCCTCGTAGAGTCACTCGCTATCCACCCTGATGCCATTCCGCCTGTGTATGAGGATGTGGAGTCGGAGTTGCAAGGCTTCTGTTCTGTCCCAACGCACAGCGAGGGTGATCTAGCCAGACTACAGCGAGAAGACCCCTCAATCAGCGTGATCATCAAAGCGCTTGAATCTGGTGAGCCTGCACATCAACAGGACGTACAGTCACCAGAGCTGATGCTTATGCTGAGAGAGATGAGCCGCTTTGTACTCAAAAACTCACTGTTATACCGGAAAAGACAGTGTGAAGGCCGGACAGAGTACCAACTTGTTCTTCCACGTGTTTTGAGGCCATCCGTACTTACCAGTCTCCATGATGAGATGGGTCATCTTGGTATCGAGCGCACCATTGAGCTGGCCAGGTCCAGGTTTTATTGGCCGAAGATGCCAGCCGAGGTTGAGTCCAAGGTCAAAGCCTGCCCAAGGTGTGTCAAGCGGAAACATCAGCCCGAGAAGGCAGCACCGATGGTCAGTATCCAAACCAGCCGACCCATGGAACTGGTCTGTATGGACTTCTTGTCCCTTGAACCAGATAGCCACAACACAAAGGACATATTGGTAATTACCGACCATTTCACGAAATATGCTGTGGCGATACCCACGAAAGATCAAAAGGCCATAACTGTAGCGCGTTGCCTGTGGGAGCAGTTTCTCATCCATTACGGCTTCCCAGAGCGCCTACACAGCGATCAAGGCCGTGACTTTGAGTCACAAATTGTGAAAGAGCTCTGTGCCTTAGTGGGTACAAAGAAAGTCAGAACAAGTCCTTATCACCCCAGAGGTAATCCCGTCGAGCGCTACAATCGTACTCTGCTGAGTATGTTGGGTACCCTGAGGGAGAAAG
The DNA here is from genome assembly GCF_034702125.1 of Engraulis encrasicolus. Classification (NCBI taxonomy): domain Eukaryota; kingdom Metazoa; phylum Chordata; class Actinopteri; order Clupeiformes; family Engraulidae; genus Engraulis; species Engraulis encrasicolus. Next base: position 45,770,976 of record NC_085864.1, read on the forward strand.
AAAAGACCAGATGGCGCGAGTATGTAAAGCCACTAACTCATGCATACAATTGTACAAAAAATGATGTGACTGGGTATTCCCCATATGAGCTCATGTTTGGGCGCCAGCCCAGATTGCCGATCGACATAGCTTTCGGGTTACCAGTCAAGGGAGCCTCATCCACGTCGCACAGTCAGTACGTGAAAAACCTGAAATCATACCTGAAACAAAGTTACGACATTGCCATTCAAAATGCCAAGAAAGTAGCTGAAAAGAACAAGAAAAGATTTGACCTAAAAGTAAGAGAGTCATGTCTGGAAGTAGGGGACAGAGTGCTCGTACGAAACCTCAGACTTCGCGGCAAGAACAAACTTGCTGATCGGTGGGAGTCCACTGTGTACGTTGTGCAAAAGAGAGCTGGAGAACTCCCAGTTTACACTGTGTGTCCTGCGGGCCAGGATGGACCCACCCGTACACTACACAGGGATCTCCTATTGCCATGCGGGTTTCTTGCTGAAGAAGATGCTGAGCCTGAACAGCCTGTGCGAGTCTCCAGACCCAGAACCAGACAAAGTACTCAGCCAACTGAGAACGCTGTCGAGTCTGATGAAGAGGACAACTATTCATTGTCACATCCTCTACGCTTTGAGGTAGAGACAAGGATCATTGGTCCTGAAGTGACGCATCCAGCTGAAAAAACTCCAGATGTTTCACAACCTGGAAATCAACCATGTCTTCCGATTCATTCGACAACTATACCTGAAAACTTACCTGAAATTACTCCTGAAGTTCAATGCTCTGATATCCCAAGTTCTTCTGCCGCAGAAGAAGAACCTGACCTTATTCAGTTCCCACCTGATGATCCAGTTGATGCTGAACCTGTAGGAAGAGAATTACTGCTGAATCAGAGCAACTTCAGTGTCGAACCATTCGTTGAACCTAAAGACACAAAACAGACAGAAAATGATCAGGAAGAATCAATCACTTTAAGTGAGCCGAAGTTGACAACTAACCTTTCTGAAGAGCAGAATGATACTTTAGTGTCAGAAGTTGTTCCAACTGATAAATCTGACAACGAAACCCCATTGCTGGATCTATCTGACTTACCAGTTGTCCCTAACACTGCTCAACCCTGTCCTACAGTTACTCACCCCTGTCCTGAGTCAAGTCCTGTAGAAGGTCCAGATAGTGTTAGTGAGTCAGATACCCTGCGTAGATCTGAACGTCAGAGAAAAGCACCCGGAAAGTTTACTTATCCCCAATTAGGAAAGCCTTTTATTTCTTTTGCTCAGACTATTCTTGAAGCTTTCAACAACGCTTTAGTTGAAACATTCGAGGGTAACCCTTTCCCACGTGAACAAGTCATGAAGGGACTCATGCCAGTTTAGAGAGGGAGGGTGTAACCCAGTTGACAAATGCATATTAAAAAGGTACAATAAATAATGGTTAAAAAGCATAAATAGTAAAATGGGATATTAAATAGTGATAATTCTGATGAAGCAATTCATGAATGATGGGTTGTTATTGTTAAAAACATGATTTACATGTATTTGATGCAGCAGTACTTTTACTGTGACAGTTATGTTACGGGACTCTTATTTTGACATGCGTTTTCTAAGCATTCGGCTTCACGCGAGCCATTTCATCAGTCGAGCTGAGAGGAGCTCGGAAGCTGAAGACTCCGTTTTCTCTGCTCCACCTCGGAGCTAGATATTGAAAGAAAAGTATAAGTTATTAATGTTATCTACGGTTTAAGTTTCCTTTTGAAGAACCGAGCCACCTGCTCTGTAAATTCCTTGGTTTGAAGAGAAAGAAGCTGCGTTTTGTCGAGTATTGTTTGTGAATCGTCTCGGTCAAGTTTTTGGACCTGGATTCCTGGATTGATGACTACGTTTGATGGCGAGCCACCCACCTATTGAGTCGGATCCTGTCCCATGTCATAATAACATGGCATGCTTGGTAGGATTGTGACCTGCCTGTGTCACAACGGTACTGACTTCACTTGACTGCTTGACTTTGCTTAACTTTACGGTTGCAGACTGAACTAAGGCCTTGAACTGAAATATTCTGAAGGAATTATTATTCTTTTTATTTTTCTGAATAACCGAAAGGAACTCTATTCTCTCTCTGGGGATCCAGAGGAGTGATTTGAAGGACTGATTCCCAACTTTGAAAAAAGACTTTTCACTTTGAAGGACAATTCATTTTTATTTTTGTTTTAAAGGGCAAATTCTTTTATTTTGGGAAATTGTAAATACTTCTAACTTTTTATTCATTACTAAAGAAAGAAAACTTAAATGCTTGTGTGGTGTCTTTTAATTGCACTAACTTCTTGCACTCTCCCAGAGCCTAGCATCTCTCATTCTTTAGTCTATAGAACCTGGCCTATCACAGACGTGTACATACCCAGAAGTGGGTTACACAAAGTATTTTTTTCCAAATGCATTTTGTAATTTCAAGCAAAAACATGTCCATGAATATTGGCACCCCTATTTAACGGACTGGTCTCACACCATTACACAGCAAAAGCATCCTCCAAAGGTTTTGGTATTCGTCTACGAGCTTCTTGCACTTCTCTAGTGGCATTTTGAATTGTGTATTTGGATGTGTGCTTTGGGTTTTTGTCTTGGAGTGAACATGATCTTCACCTCAAACCAAGTGTTCTTCCACATGGGTACACATTTTCCTGTAAATGATGATACCTGTGATGCCTAGCATGATACCTGTGATATGGTCAAAGCCTCCAATACCTAATGCATCAATGGGGGGACATAATATTATAGATCTGACACAATGCTTGATTTTTGGTACGGTGTCCTTTTCCTCAAAGACTTTCTTGCAGAATATGCAAACATGCTGTTTGTGTGGATCACTGAAAAGCTGTACTATTGTTTAATCTGACCTTAGAACATTCATAACAGGGCTGTGCTTTCTCTGTATCCTCTTATACAGACATGAGGTGTTCCTTTTGTAGCAAAGTGGGCTTTGACGTTCCTTTTTCATTTGCGGTGCGTGCGTCATCACGTCACACCGACCTATCAGCTGATCTCACAGCTGATTTCACTCCAGCTGAGACGCCGGCTTTTCGCATGCTCGGAGGAATAGCTGTCGGTCAACGTGCTTTCCTTTGTCCATCCAAACGTGCATTCTGGTCTACTCTTTGCACTCCGATCTGCTGCCAAATTCAACTTGGCGTGACACGCTCTCCGCCTCGTGCAAGTGTATCTACCGGTGCCATCAGCTGTTTGTTGGCTACCCTGTTCATCTACCAAAGCTCCGAGAGCTCTCTCCTTCTGGCTCAGGTAGGCCACCCAAATGACGCCACACGTTCGCTAAAGTTTTGATTTGTTTGACTCGGGTCTAACCGATGATGTATTTTGTTGTAGCGTGGGTTTGAGTTTCCTCTGACTCGTCGGCCTTTATTGTCTCCCTCCTCTCCTCCTCTGCTGTTGTGGAACGTGAGTATACCGCTTCAACTTTTCATCACGTTGTAAAATTGGTACAATAGCCCAGTTACATCGCATTATCCTCTGTATTTGTAGGCGCCTGGGTGTAGCTGCAGACTCCCGGTTCGCTCTGAATTGCTGCTGTTTTGTCCCCCCTCGATACGTGCTTCGGACTGACGCGTCGCAGTGTCCGGTCATCCGAGGGCTATCACTCCGAAAGCATTCAGCAGCCCAGCATAAGTTAACTTGCGCAGGTGGCGCATGTGGCCGAGTTCAGTGTGTGCGTGAATGTAGTCTGTGTGAGTGAGTGTCCTGTTATGTCGTGGTGAGAGCACGATTCATTTGTTTATTTTGTACATTTTCTTTGAGGGATGTTTCTTTCTTCTGTTTGATTATTTTCTTTTGACTTGAGTTGGGAACTTCAATTTGAGTTATTTTGTTTTTGTTTCTGTAACTACTGAATGTGCACGGCTTGTAGCCTAAACCAATGCCCCTGGCCTGATTGTTGTTACTAATTCTCATCAGTCCTGCTCTCGCCTGTAGCAACCTCTTTCTGTGGCGAGTTAGATTTTGCTGGTGGGCCCTGCAGTTCAGTCTATTTCATTTTGTTTGTCTTTATTTGCTGGGCAAGTGGCAGGCCCTTGATTACCCCCTTATTTACCCTTTTCTTTTCTGTTAACAGGTGCAGGTAATCCCAGAGGGAGGTCCTCTTCCCCCCTGGTGGTGGGTCCGGTCACGTGGTGTGCAGTGAATTGCAGTGCAGTGCAGTGTTACCTGTGTGTGAGTGCAATAATTCACCTTCACTTAGTGTGTGCATGGGCACGAGTGTTTGTGTGTACTTATCCAAGGCCTAGACAGGGGGCTTAGTATAATTCCCCCCTCTTGGGTGCACCTGCCCTGTATTTGAGAACCCTCCCTTTTGTACCGATTTGTGTGAGTGTGTATGTGAGTGTGAGTGTGTGTGTGCATTGTGGTGGGAAATATTTTAAACTGTCCGGATTTTTATATTTATATGTGAAATTGTTAATAAAGAGATTATTTTGTTACGGAATCCACGTTTCCTCGTTAATGCAACAGAACTTGTGTGGGGGTCAAATTTAAGGTTTTCATACAGTCCCTGGGCTGTAGTTCCCATTCTTATCCCAGGGTGGCGTAGTCTATTTAGTAAGAAAAACTGTGAAATTTAGAGTTTAAAACTCTCCTGTCCTTACCACTTGGTTACACCTTTTATGACTTTGAAGCAATGTGGTCTGCCTTTGCCTCCAACCAAAAACCAATACTTTGTGTAGTGTTTAACTTGTGATGCTTATTGAAAAAAACTTCCCAAAACAGTTCAAAGTTGACCTTCAGGTCTGTAAAATGTTTGCTTGGGAACTATCAACTGATTGACCTATCACAGAATACAGACTTAAAAACGCGGCCAACGTTCTAGTACACTCCGCGTAGGGTAGCCCACTAGTGCAATATTAATCACATATCACAACACATGTTGAGTATCCTAATGTTTTATTGCATAAACATGTCAATATTCAGCTTTTAATGCCTTGTGCAGCGTGGAACCTCGAAGTATATTAAACAATTCGAATGTGAAATCATGCCGCTAGCAAAGTTCAAATAAAAACAAAGATAATCCCTATCGGATTTGAATAGGCCTAGCCTATGAACATGAAAAATAACGAAAATCAGTAGGCCTAGGCCTATTGCACGCAGATCGTTGAACTGCTAATAAAGTTTACGAGCAATAAATAAATTATGTATTGTTTTCCGGTAGCTTGAGGAATTCCTCAAACATTAAATTAATTCAAAGTTAAATGAATTGTACATTAAATGTTACGGTTTAAACCTTTACGGTTACGTAGCCTACGTAGTAGGCTAGCCTAATATGGACGAGGCAAGTTACTTGGACGTGTGACGTAATCAGCTTGTTCGATGAACGTCCCTAGGGACGTCCAACTCACAGATGGGACGTCCAACTGGCTTTGTGTCGCAGCGAACTGTAGCCTAGCCTACTTGCCGGTCTCCCCTACCGACAGGGCAGGCAAGACAGTGCGCTTCTCTATCGCAGTGTTTCTCAACAGGGGTGCCGGGGCACCCTGGGGTGCCGCGGGCCCCCCTCAGGGGTGCCCCGGAAACGTGGCTGATACATGAATTATGTAATATAATACATTTTTGTCTAAATTAAGTTAATGCTAGTCAGTGGAATCTTTTATCTGCCATTTTTGCACAATAAAGTAAATATAGGTCACCCCAGTCAGCTGCAACTTTGAACTTAGGTCGTGTGACGTCTCCAAATGTGTTACTTTTCTAAGCTTGTGTGGTATCGGATGCGATGCCATGTTACGGCTTGTTGGTTTGGGGTGCCTTGAAATTTGTCATGAACTGAAAGGGTGCCTCGCCTAAATAAAGGTTGAGAAACACTGCTCTATCGTCTTTATTGAATGAATGCCGTCTATTGAATGCATGCCAAATCTGGATCTCACTCATCTGTCACCTCCCATCTGACTCTCACATCTGACACACACGAGACACATTTCTAATAGCAACATATAGGCCATAGACAATAAAGCTTTTGAATCTTTGACTTTGAACAATAGACGAGCAGACGCGTAGGTCCCGTTTGCAAGTGGTGGTAAAGTCACGGAGTTTTAACTCTTGTATTTAACCTCATTTAGGCTAATTGTGCAAACTTTGCCGGCCTATTCAAAGTTGTCAACATGCGAAATGACATCGTAGGCTATCGAGATCTGACATTACTGTTTTTCAATAAAGACGGCATTCATTCAATTAAGTCACCGGCGGAAATGTAGGCCTATTGTCGATTCAAATTGAATAAGGCTTAGACTCACCTGATGTAGGGGTGAACTAAGGTAATTTGGGACATCAGCCAAATTGGGACAAATAAGGTTTTGGGTTGTTTTCTTTCTAAATATTAGCAGCCAATCACAAAATGGGATGTAATATTGTTACTGCAACTGTCATGTATAAGGAACAATAATTTTATTTGGTGTTAAGTATCATAAAAGGAATGAGCAAAGGTTTGAAGTGACAGTGGATCCAACACTTGTCAGTTGAGCTAGCTGACATATCGATTATGCTATCAGATCATAAGGATATTATGGCTGAATTAGTGATTATATGGTACAAAATATGATTGAAATATATGTTGTTTTACTAAAGGTTTACCTCAATATCAAAACATTTAGACATTTGTCTTTACTTTATTAAGGAGACATAATTTTAGTAAGTATAGTGGAGTGAGCTAATTTGGGACAATATTTTAAGCTAAAATGGGACAGTTTTCTCATAGCAACAGAATGGGCTTCTGTTAGCTGTTAGCATAGCATATTAGCACGCCATAGGCCTGTATTGTAATATGCACATCCACATGCTAATGGACATGGCCACAGTCACACATGCCCTACTCCTTCTATATTCTCTTGAAATGGAAATGTTTCAGGGATGTTATATCATTTTTTAAATAGTTAAGATCCTAGTCTGTTAACAAGAGAAAAACAGTATTATTCTTCAGTTTGCACAAAAATAATGATAATCAAACAGACTGTCCCATTTTATACCCAATATTATACTTTAAAAACGAATTCCTACATGGAAATGTACCCAAGACCCATATGAAGACATACAATTACTAAATGTTGATGTATTTTAAACTAAAAGTGTTTTTTTTTGGCGATCTACCAAAAGTGTCCCAATTTACCACAGTTCACCCTAGCCTATTTTTCTGTTTTGTGCACTAGGCCTAGGCCTACACAAAATCCCATTTAAGAAAAGGCTACTCACCATTTGGCATATTCTTTGCAAGCGTCATTGTGATCCCCTGAACACTTTCTATCACACAGGTTTGTGAACAGATGTGCCTCTAGGCTAATCATTTAGCCGATACCTAGGCTACAGTACGAATTAGCCTTGAGGTTTTTTAATGTGAATGTCGATTTTAATCCTCCGTTGAAACTGTTCGTTGACAGGACGAGCTGTTTTCAGTTAAAGCCTGGCTACTCTCTCCGTACTGTCGAACTCCGACAGGGGCTGCACTGACTGTCTTCAGCATATTATGGAAGACAGTCCTGAAGACAGTCAGCATATTATGGCCCAAGTGGGAGGGATGATGTAGGCCTACATTAGGCTCGTTTGCAACTACGCAGCAAAAGATTTGATCAAAACGTGATTTGCTTGGTCATAAAAAGGAGGGGATAACTGCGTCGCAATCAAGCTGGACACATCAGGACGACGAGATTTCAACAGCGGCAAAGAAGGTGGATCTATAGGTCTGTGGGTGGATCTACCTTTTTTGACAGCGGGTGTACCAGGGCGCCCTCTCGTGGAATTAAATCATCATGGCACTAATTCCATGACGCGCTTACCAATGTCGGCACATGCTTGTGAAATCCGAGACTCTCTGCCTCTCGAAGAGAAATCGGATGGTCTTGAGGTAGAGACACAGGTTACCACTCGGTGAATCATGGTACAACTCTTAGTTAAATTTGTGATGATTTGGCTTCACTTCCATGTAATAATTCAGTTAATTAGTGCTCACTTTAGGCTATTCATTTTGTGTTTTGGGACCAAAGTCGTCATTCAGATAGGACCGTTTTAAAATTACTTAACAGCGCCAACCCATCCTGCGAGGATTGAACCCAGGTGTTCAATATGTAGCTTTACCATGGCGCGCCAACCACAAAGGCCACTCTGTTTCGTGCACTTTCATACATAAAGGACAAGATAAGTCACTCGCAACGGGTCTGTTTCCACATTAACTTCCGTGCAGTTTCGAACCGGGGACCTCACGAATGGAAGTCAGGCGCACAACCACTACTCTAACCGTCAAGCAGGCGGCCCGCAGAATAGTACTGCTTTTGTAACCTACGACATACACTCCTAACGTAGCGAAGATGGAGCATGTGACGACAGGGTGGTTTGTTTCTCTTTTTTACTGTTGTAAGTGGGTTGTGCGACCATACATATCGATGATGCCACTCTAAGTATGCTGCATTTGAGCATGAAATGCATTTCAGCATGTAGAAAATGAAGCACGTTCAACTACACACACATGAATCACATGAGCTATGAACACCAATCACGGCAGATTCCTCACATCATGGAGGAGGTCTTCTGCCCAGCGCAGTAGGTTTCTGCTACTGCGTAGCTGCTTGACAAAACTTTTGTTCCCGCGATGGTTCATCGCCATGTGACACGACTGCCGCGCAGAGGTCACTCCCTTCAACTGCGTCGTGAACGGCAAATTCTAACCAGGATGCTTCACGCGGACACACTGAGCATGCTCGCTGCCTAGCAAATTTTCAACCTCGCAGGAAAGACGCTGTCATGAACGCCCTTATTGACATCCTCCCTGGTGTGGTTTGCCCATAGGCATGTCAGCCGAACTACTAGTTGGACTACTACTTGGACTACTAGTTTATGCACAAATGGCAAATAAAGTACTTTGAACTTTGAATCGTCCAAGTCTCCAGTATCGCTTTCGTCGCTCGCCTCGCTCTTCTCAGATCGCCGCTGGTGTTCTAGGCTATTTCTGCGCGGCGTCAAACTAGTGACTCATACGGAGCCAAAGGCTTGTGGTTGAGTGGGACATCAGTAGGCTATGACAATGGCCCCAAAATTGTGAGACATCCCTACCGGAGAACCAACAATGAACACATGAAATTGATTCTTAGCCAAAATGATTTTACTGCTAAGCAGGGCTCTAAATTAACTTTTTCCACCACCAGCCAATTTGGCTAGTAGACATTTTTTCTTACTGGCCAAATGGAAGGTCAACTAGCCATTTTATTCTCACCAAAATAAACCATGCATTAATTATGTTGCTTTTAATTATTTTATTAAACTAGGCTATGTCCTCAACACAGATAAACAATATAAATATTATACTCAATATAATTCAGTCTATTCTATAATTATTTAGTAATTATATTTTTTGTTATAGTTGTATAGTTTGTATAGTTTTTGTTATCTTTTTTCACTTACTGGTGTCAAACTCGTGCAGGGTCTTTGCGATGGCGTGGGCGTAATTAGGAAACGACAACTCCACCGTTTGTAGTTGCGAGGACCTCGCAAATATCAGACGGCTTCTGACGGCAACGACACGGTTTTGCCAGACAGCTGTCCAGTCCCTGTCCCTGTCCGCGCTAGTCCGCTCATTGAACATATTTTATCAACACTAGTTACATCCAGCGCGCGGGTATCAAACACGCAGCCAATGGATGTGAGGCTGCCTTAATTAACGGTCAGCCAATGGGTGTGGGCTACATCATGACGGTAGGACTATTACAGTGGCGGACTTAGCAATTTGGGGGCCTAAGGCGAATTTAGCTAGGGGGCCATCGGCCCACCCAAGTGTGTAGGCACCCCCATCCCCCCCCTCCAAAAAAATAATAATAATAATAATAATAATAATAGGCTTGCTTAGGGAAGCTGCTTAGCTCACAGCATCCACACAACTCAAGAACCAAGCTCTCTACAACAGTCAGAAGGCCTTGTGAACATAATGTGCTTGGGCACAGTTTTGCTTTAATTTAGACAGCATTCAATGTTGACATATTCAACATTGCAATCTTCACATGCGCATCAATCAATTACACATGGGCATCATCTCTCTCCCCCCCCCTCTCTCTCTCTCTCACACACACACACACACACACACACACACACACACACACACACACACACACACACACACACACACACACACACATGTAGGCCTAGTTTATCGTCTTAGCTGTTATTCGCCAACTATAGACTTGGGCCCTAAGCGGCTGCCTCTCTAGCCTGGTGAGAAGATGCACCTCTGACGACGCATTTCAAAGCAACCAACAGTAGCTGCATTTTGCCCAGATGCCAACACCGCCACCACACCACCAACTGTGTGTGCACATGACGTATGCCGAGCAGCAAGCATCTCGAACAAAACAAAACACCACGGCGGGTGAAATTCAAAGCAACCAACTGAGGCATAGCTCCAATTGCCATCACACACACGCGCGAATACACACACACACACACACACACACACACACACACACACACACACACACACACACACACACACACACACACACACACACACAATCAATGTGTTTTGATCGTTGATCCTAGTAAGTTTATCTGTAGGAGCCACCGTGTGGCATCTGATTAAAATGCAGACAATGATGTACAGGTCCAGAGTATTTATTGAACTTGTGGAGTTTACAGTTGTTGGGCTTGGGGTAGAGGTTGTGGATGATATGAAATAGGTTGTGAAGTTGTGACAACCAAGTTGTAAAGATGTGTTACTTTAGCCGTGTTGTGGTTTCTACAAGTAAAACAAATGCAACAGTGCCACTTAGAAACATAAGCATGGTGACTACAATATTAATGGCTAAGCAGCATGGCTAATCATACACTGACACACATGGAAATAGCTAACCAAGCACCACTACATGAAATGACCAAATATCCACTTAAATCTAGACATACACATTATTACACTGATATGTTACACCATTATAGACAACATATTATCAAATTAGAAGCATAATCTCCGTCTAACATGGCAGGAAAAGTTACACATAATAAGTTAACTTAACCGCGGTAGCGCGGGACACGCGGTGCACACTATGAACGCAACTGTCGGCAAATATACGGTTATTAATCATGACATTCTACAAACGGACATTTAACAAGTCCTACACAAACAAGAAATGCCAACACTTACGGTTTCTGAACACACAAACGGCACAAACAGTCCACAGAACCGAAGGGGTTCCTTTCAAATCTCTGCCTCCTCATCCACTGGTCTGCGCATACAACCCTCGCACTCCAATTAACTGCACAAGTGTAGCCACAAGGGTTGCACGCGCAGGACGCACGGATGGCCAGCAGGAGGCTACCTGGTAATGTGAACAGTCTCTAGTCCTTCACAACAGCCGCCCCCAAACTGGTCACTGGTCCAGTTTGTCCTCATCTGAAGGACGCGACGGGACGGGGCTGGAGTCCAGGTCTGGAACGGCAGGCAGTGGGATGAGTCGGGCCACCGGCCGGATGTAGTGCCTGTCCTGGACGCTGATCTCTGCTGTCCGGATACGGCCATCGATTCCGGGGAGCACCTTGGCGATCTGGCCCACGGGCCAGAGGGCCCTGGGCAGCAGGGGGTCTACCACCAGGACGATGTCTCCAGGCTGATGAGCTGGTGTTTCCTTATGCCACTTAGCCCTGGTCTGAAGTGTTGGGAGGTAGTGGCGAATAAAATGAGCCCAGAACTGATCAGCAAGGATTTGAGAGTGCTTCCATCTCTTCCTGCTTAGGAGCTCCGACTCCTCATAAACAGCTTGGGGCAGGGACGGGTCTAGCCGCCCCATCAGCAACAAGTTTGGGGTTACAGGGTCTGCGTCCGCCACATCACTAGACACATATCCAAGGGGCTTGGAATTTAGGATTCCCTCCACTTCAATCAAGACAGTGCGCAACACCTCTTCTGGTATGGCGTGTGGTTGCACAGTGGCGTACAGGGCAGCTTTAACTGATCTTATTTCTCTCTCCCAAATGCCACCGAAGTGAGGTGCACTGGGGGGGTTGAACTTGAAGCTGATCTGGTGCTGTGACAACTGCTCTTTCAGGTCAGGATGCATTGCTTGGAAGGCTTCACGAAGCTCTCGATCTCCGCCCTTGAAATTTGTGCCCTGATCTGATAGAATTTCTGATGGCTTTCCTCTTCTGGCGATGAATCGACGTAAGGCCATCAGAAATGCGTCAGAGTCCAGACTTGTCAGAACATCAATGTGGACTGCCTTTGTTGTCAAACACTTGAACAGTATTCCCCACCTTTTCTCTGAGCGCCGTCCAACTTTGATTGTGAACGGCCCGAAACAGTCAACTCCTGTGGAGTAAAAGGGAGGCTTGAACAAGCGCAGTCTGGCTTCAGGGAGGTCTGACATGAGGGGGACTTTGGGCTGAGCTCTCCACCGCTTGCATTCTGGACAGAACTGTTGATGCCGTTTAACAGCCTCGCGGCCGTGTAATATCCAGAATCTCCTCCTGAGCTCAGCAAAGAGGCGCTCTGTACCTGGGTGCCTTAGGTCTTCATCCACGTCATGCACAATTAGTCTTGTGATCTTATGTGCTGGATCTAGCACCACTGGATGGACCGTGTCTGGTTCCAGGTCTTGGCAGCGGCGAAGACGGCCTCCAACTCTTATGAGTCCAGTAGCCTGGTCCAACTCTGGAGCAAGTGTGAGCAGCCGATTGGTAGATGTCAAGGGCTTACCAGCAGACAGGAGGGCGTACTCTTCTCCAAAGCTGTCCTGCTGCGCTCCTTGGAGCATCTCCATCTCTATTGCCCTATAGTCCTCTGCTATTGGACTGCTTTGACCTGCGGCCGCCCCATGACGAGAAAGTGCAACCGCATGGACCAGATCTCTGAATGAGGAGAACTTTTCTAGGTCAGGGAGGGTTGGAAGCGCAGTGGTGGTGACCAGGCTACAGCACATTGTTTTCCGTGTCTCTGCTTCGTTGTCTGTTACAGCCGCTGAAGGCTTTGTGGGCCAATACTCAGGCGACTGTGACAGGAATGGTGGTCCATCCTTCCATCGGCCATCCTCCGCTATTTCCATCAAGGTCTTGCCACGAGTGATGTCATCTGCAGGGTTGTTGCTGGAATCGACATAGCGCCAAGAGCATTCACTTGTCAGTTCTTGGATCTCAGCCACTCTTGTGCCAACGAACACTTTAAACCTGCAAGACTCCGACTGGATCCAGTTGTGGAGTCTGACCAAAGGGTGACATCATCGAGGGGCAAGGTGAGCTCCCTTCGGAGCAGAGCGGCTACTTGGGCTCCTGTCAGCGCTGCACAAAGCTCCAAGCGTGGCATGGACTGTTGCTTCTTGGGAGCTACTCTGGAACGTGCAGTGAGGAACGACATCTCCACATGTCCATCTGGACCCTCAGTGCGTAGGTAAGCAACGGCGCCATAGGCACGCTCAGAGGCATCACAGAAGATGTGAATTGTTCTGGTGCAAGCCTCTCCGTCCATCTGAGGGCTCACATAGCAGCGGGACAGGGATATCTGAGGCAGTCGCTGTAACTCTTCTTGCCACTCTGTCCAAATCAGCATGGCGTCTTCAGGCAGCGCTGGGTCATCCCAGTCCCTTGCTTTGCTCCACAGGCACTGGACTAAGACTTTAGCCCTTGTGGTGAAGGGAATGATGAATCCCAGCGGGTCGTAGAGGCTAGCTAGCGCCCGATAGATGTTCCTCATGGTTGGTGCTTCGTGGCCCAGCAGACGACATTTATAGCCGAGGGTGTCCGAGTGGCAGAACCACCATAGGCCCAGCGCTAGCTCCTGAGGATCAGTCTCGGTGGCGTTCAGCCACAACTCGTTGCTTTCTGACCTTAGGTCCTTGGAAAGGTGGCTGATGGTCTCAGGGGTGTTACTTGCCCACTGGCGCAGCTGGAATCCTCCCTCTGCCAGGAGGGACTGCAGTTTGTCCACCAGTGACTTTGCTTCATCCACAGTTTGCACGCTTCGGAGGCAGTTGTCGACGTAGAAACATCTTTCCACAGCTACGCAGATGTCTTCCTCAGGCTGGCTGTGGTCACTCACATGTTTCAGCAGTGCAAATGTGGCGCAGCACGGGCTACACGTAGTCCCATATGGAAGAACCTGCCATTCGTAGATGCTGAGGGGGGTGTCTTTCTGCAAGTCCCTCCACAGGAACCGGAGCAGTGCTTTGTTTTGGGGCAGCAACCTCACCTGGTGGAACATTCCCTTTATATCGCTACTGATAGCGATGGAATGCTCACGAAATCTCAGGAGCACACCGAGTAGGCTGGAAGTCAAGGTTGGGCCAGGGAGAAGCAGGTCATTCAGATTGGCTCCATTATGGGAAAAGGAGCAATTGAACACGATGCGGTTCTTCCCATTGTGAGCTACCATATGGTGAGGAATGAACCATGACTCACCATCCTTACTCATCCATCATCATCATCCATCCATGCTCAGCTCTCCTTCCTTGACCTTCACGATGTATCCTGCTCGTTCCAGCTTCTCAATCTCCTCACGGTAGGCAGCTGCTAGATCTGGGTCCTTTGCCAAGCGGCGCTCGGTGTTGCGCAGTAGGGGGAGAACTGCATCCTTACGAGCTTGCAGCTTGGGCATGTTCTTGATTCTCAGCAGCGGTGTGGCATAGCGCTGTGTCCCCTCCACATCTACTCGCACAGTTTTCTGCTCCAGCAGGGCGATGGCCTCCTTATCCTGGCGTGACCGAGTCACAAGCTTCTCGCTCCTGTAAGGTAGAACGTCTAATTGCCAAAGCCTTTCAACATTCTGGAACAGCTCAGTGGAGGGTGAAAGGGTAGACACATGGAAACACTGGCTTGACTTGAGCTGCTGCTGAACTAACCTGGTTGGCCCCTGCAATGTCCACCCAAGCTTGGTCTTCACTGCAGCTGGTCCACCAGAGGGACCTAGTCGCACAGGCTCGATGGGGGTGATTAGCTCAGGGTAGTCTGACCCTATCAGGATGACTGGGTGGACTCGGTTGAGGTCTTCGATAGGCAGCCCTTTGAGGTGTCTGTACTTCTGTTGCAGTGCCTTCACAGGGTAAGAATGCTCTGCTAGGCCTAATGGCTCTGCTGTGAAGGCTCCACGTATCCGGAATACTTTGTTTGGCTGACAGACAGGGGATATGGAGAAGGATACTGAATGGCCCTGTATGACTTTCACCTCCTGGCGCACTGTTCTCAGGGCTAGGCCTTCTGGTATGCCGCGCAGCTTCAGTGTTCGCGCAGCTGTAGCGAGTAGAATCGTGCGCTCAGAGCCATCGTCCAATATGGCGTATGCCTCCATGCTTTCCTTTCCATTGCGCAGGATTACTTTGCTCACCTTCAGCATCACCGGACTGCCACCTGACCGTCGATCGAGGTAGAACACATCACTTGGCTTAGTGACTGCATTGCTGCTCTCATCAGAGGGTGGCCTAGCATTGACATCATGCAGAATCTCCAGATGCCTCCCTTTACACTTCTTGCAGGTGGTCTTGAGGCGACACTGCGAAGCTTGGTGGGCACGCCCACATCGCCAGCACTTTCTGTTTCCCGTTATCCAACTCCTCTTCTGTTCAGTGGTCAGCTGGCTGAAGTTGGAGCACTGACTCAAGTAATCCTGATCATTCGAACAGTAAGAACAGTAGGCCTGTCTCTCACCTTGCTTGCTGTTGGGTGCCGGGGTTTTCTCACTCACAGCTGCACTGACTTGCTGTTCAGCCCCATGGAGAACACTGGTGGCACGGTTAGACTTTGGCTCCCGGCGCTTCTCCCTCTTGGAATCGTCAGCAGCCCCGATCACGCTGAGTGTCTCGAACACTGTCTCCTGCATTTTCATCTCGAAATCTAACCACTCAGCGAAATGGTGCAGAGTGGGGATGCGGATGTTCTTAGGGTACAGGTAACGCTTGAACTGTGCTCTCAGGTCTTGTGGCAGCTTCAGCAGCAATCTTGTCACGTGAGAGCCACACTGCATCTCGATCTGACCACTCTCACCTAACTGGTCAAGCATCCCATGTAAAGCCCGGACGCGAAGTGCAAACCTCTTGAACGCACTAGTGTCATTAGCGCGGATATTGGCAGCATCCATCATTTCAGCGATATGTCGCAGGGCTAATTGGTGAGGCTGTCCATAGTGGTCAGTGAGGGATGCCATAGTATCTGAATATGGCTTCTTTGAGTTTGTATAGGAATCTGCAATTAGCAGAGCTTCTTCAAATTTCAAATGATCCACCAATATCTGATATTTAAATCGCTCTGTTGCATCATCAGGCAATAGGTTATCCAGTGCAGTCTTCAGCCTATTGAACTCTCTGGGGTCAGGTTTCGTGAATTGGGGGATCTTAGGCTTCGGTCCACGGTACACCAGCTCTTGCTGGTTTTCTCTGGGGTGCTGGGCTTGACCTGAAGGCATAGGTTGCCCTGTGTGTGATGGCGCATTACTGACTGCATCCCATTCAGAACCTGGGTCTGGCTCACATTCTGGCGTGACAGGTCGTCGGAACTGTGGTGGCACTCCCATACTCCGCATGTGCTCTGTGAGCTCCTCTACCACATTACTGTAGTTCCTTGAGGGGTGCGTGGGCTGAGCAGGCCCAACAACTCGATGTGGTGGCGGAGGGGGGAAGTACGGTTCCTCTTTCATAGCACCATTGGGCTCGGCAGGAGGCTGTGATGGGGGTAAGAGAGGCACCTCCGTCTTTTCTTCTTTAAGCGCGCCATCTTGTGCACCGGAGTACTGCGCCTGTAATGGTGGTGGAGGTGGTAATGTTAAGCTTATATTTCTTAAGAATGGTTGAGGGGGAGCAGAGTGGTCCACAGCAGGTGGGGGAGGAGGAGGAGGCAGTGTGTCGTATGATGGAAGATGAGCAGAGTGCTCCACAGCAGGTGGAGGAGGAGGGGGTGGCAGCGTTTCGGGTTCTGAAGCTCTGGTGTTTATTTGTCGCTGCATCTGAATGACTGTTTGATGTAGCTTCTGATTATCCTCTTGCAGCTGCCTAAGCGCATCCAATATTGCAGATGTAGCCTCTGGTGCTGCTGCAGCGGGGTAAGCTGGAGTGCTCTGGTACAATGGTCTGAATAGCCCGGGCCGGTTTGGGCTTCTTGAGGCGGCACCGGCATAATCAGACTGCTGTGTGGGTAAGTAGAGAGCAAGAGGGTCCGTCTCGGCTGCCCTCTCCACGCCTCTGTCTTGGACTCCAGCTACTCTGGGGGAGGGAGGAGGATACAGACCATAATTTGGATACTCAACATCATAGTCATTGAACCACGCTGGTGGCCTCCTCTCACGCCTTGGCCTAACATCTGCTGAATGGCTGGGTTGATTGGTGTACATCATGGACTAATTACACGGCAACTTCTCTTCCCGGGTTTCGGCACCATATGTTTTGATCGTTGATCCTAGTAAGTTTATCTGTCTAATCATGCAGACAATGATGTACAGGTCCAGAGTATTTATTGAACTTGTGGAGTTTACAGTTGTTGGGCTTGGGGTAGAGGTTGTTGATGATATGAAATAGGTTGTAAAGTTGTGACGAAGTTGTGGATGTTACTTTAGTCGTGTTGTGGTTTCTACAAGTAAAACAAATGCAACAGTGCCTCTTAGAAACATAAGCATGGTGGCTACATTAATAGCTAAGCATCATGGCTAATCATACACTGACACACATGGAAAATAGCTAACCAAGCACCACTGCATGAAATGACCAAATATCCACTTAAGTGTAGACATACACGTTATTACACTGATATGTTACACCGTTATAGACAACATATTATGAAATTAGAAGCATAATCTCCGTCTAACACGGCAGGAAAAGTTACACATTATAAGTTAACTTAACCGCGGTAGCGCGGGACACGCGGTGCACGCTATGAACGCAACTGTCGGCAAATATACGGTTATTAATCATGACATTCTACAAACGGACATTTAACAAGTCCTACACAAACAAGAAATGCCAACACTTACGGTTTCTGAACACACAAACGGCACAAACAGTCCACAGAACCGAAGGGGTTCCTTTCAAATCTCTGCCTCCTCATCCACTGGTCTGCGCATACAACCCTCGCACTCCAATTAACTGCACAAGTGTAGCCACAAGGGTTGCACGCGCAGGACGCACGGATGGCCAGCAGGAGGCTACCTGGTAATGTGAACAGTCTCTAGTCCTTCACAACATGTGACATCCAGAACTAGCCAGCAATATCACCAACGCAGTTGATTAACCAATAAAAACTACAGCATATCTACATGTAGAGCTGTGGGTGACATGTCAGCTGTTCTGCGCTTTTCTGAATCTCGCCACATCGCGTCAAGTTACTGAATGTTCCTTGAAAGCTGCATGCTTGTTTAAGCCTTTCCAAATTTCGATAGCATGTTTCTGAAATCAATTCAGAGAGATTGAGAAGGTTGTGTGTCTGAAGATACAGTAACCGATACATTGTCTGCAAGCGCTTAAAAGGCTGCGTCCTTTTCAATGGAATAACTTAGCCTACTCGAGCCAATCCCAGTTCACAGCTAGAGGAAAAGTAACGTCTTTTCGAAACAAAATAATCTCACGAGGTACTTTCAACAAAACCTGATTGGGTTTATGAGTGTCGCGGTCATTCACAGATCCATCAGTGGGGATCGCCACAGTAGTCGACCTGCTAGTGCTACTGTAGGGCACAGCTTCCTTGACGCTGTCGGCACGGCTGTCAATGGTCAGGATCCACGGAGATAGTCCAGGCTTCTAACATGTCATGTCCACTGTTGGGAAAGTTACTCAAAAACTGTAATGCACTACTTATTACATGTTACTGTCATTTAAAAGTAATGCCTTACATTACAGCATTATTTTTTTTGTTTTTAAAGTAAGTCATTACACTACTTTTGCATTACTTTTAGTTACTTTAGCCAAAATGACTAGAAATAAGGATTTGGCCATCTACAGTGCAAATCTATGAGGTGGCATGACTTTCATCTGCCATCCACAAGTCGTTTTGGAAGCCTGCAGACTGAAAACCAACATTTTCAGGAATTGCATCTTACCCACATACAATATTGATTCACCAATACAATGATTAATCCTTTCTCTTCTTACCACACCTTACCATGCACACCAGCGCCGTTTTTTTTTAAATCTATAACGGACGCATGCAGCACAGGCTCCATTGCAATTGGCTGAAACATAAAGCCACCTCACTGCACTACGAGTTTGAAAATTATTATTGATAAAAGAGCAGATGCATGCATTGCTACAGTAGGCCCATTTTGAATATTAATTATATAGCCTACAGCACACCGGGGAAAATGTCTTATCAATGAACGAAATTATAGGCGAAAAAATGATTGCGAGGATACCAGCCAGTCAGTTTGCAAGCTCGTGGCTCGCCTGAATCATGTGACTTTGTGCGGAGATCAGTTTGTCACTCACTCACAACTCTTGAACTATTATATATGGCCTACGTCTGCGCAGAGATTGTAAAGTTCCACGCAGAACATTGCTTCCTCTTTCACGCTTCGTCTCTCGAAATGGCAGGCTGACAAAGGATGACCGATCCAGAAGATCCAGCTTGCTCGTTTTCAAGATGGGTATATGCCCACTACTTTGACTTCATTGAAAATAAGGACGCCAAGAACATTTCAGTTAAATGCACACTGTAGGCCTACTTGAAACCCAAACCGCGTTCCACGTCGAAAAACAGTAGCCTACAAACAATTTGACGATTTGAAGAGGTGCCATAGCACCACCAAATTAGTCAGGAAAGGAGGGGATGCATCCCATTCTCACGAGGCAGGGACACGGCAGGGTAGCCGACGGGGGGATGAGTAGGGCCTACGTTGCACCCCCCTCACTTTTGTTCAACTAAACATCACTAAAATTGAAATAAATCCATTTGAAATAAAATAGTATACGTTCGCCTGTCCAAGTAGTGAAATTGAAAATGCTTGCTGTCGTTGCATCACTCTGTAGCCTATCACAGTAAATTCCAGCACAATAGTTGCATGAATAGAACTAGCTGTTTGCGCAAAGTCGCAGAATATGCTGGCCGCGGTGCTGACTGAGCGCGCGTAAAGAATAAATAATAATATAAAACAAAATACCCACACAAAATGTAGGTGAAAAAAAATGCGTTGTAATGTGCAAGTTACTTGCATTGTAACGAGGACATATTACCGATTTTTTCCCCTGTAATCAGTTACATTACTGAGTTACTCAAAAATGTAATGCATTACAGTAATTAGTTACTTTTGTAACTCGTTACTCCCAACACTGCACAGAATGATGCATCCACCACCATGTTTAATTGTGGAAACCATCTTATAACGATTCAAGGCCTATCCCTTTCTTCACCTGACAGAATGCGTCAAAGCAGGTGCAATTGAATATCATCAGATGAAAGCAGAGATGTTCAAAACTCATTGATATTGGAATCACCCGCTCATAGTCCAGCCCTCAATCCCACTGAGAGTCTGTGGTTAATGTCTATGCTCAGCATCCATGCAATTTGGACCAGCTAGAACACTTTGCAGTGAAGAATTTGTTTCCAGAATAACAGAAACGGTTAGTAATGGTCATTCTTACTGAGAAATCAAGAGAAATGTCTAATTTCAGGAGGGGGGCTAATAATATCGCCCTCAACTGAATATGACCCACTTTCAATACATATAAAGGGCTCTGCATACTTCACGTGCGCACTTTGGCGCGAGAACCATTAATGACGTCATCACTTGCGACAGACTATTCATACTTCAAAAGCGCTTTCGCTCGCATTGTCGGAAGTGCCCTCTGCTGTTCATGAGAGAAACGGCAGTATCTTTCGCAACTCGCAGCGTGAGTTCTATGGATGTATAAAATAGAAAGCCAAACACGGCTGCTGTAGGGCTACTGAACGTCTGACTTGTGACTTACCACATTGAAACATATATTTTTTGTTGTGGCCTACATTGCCAGATCATTCCAAGACCATGTGAGAGCATTGTTCTAGCGGCAGAATTTATAAATAGATCGCGGAACACAACGTGCTTCTGAACAAAGTAAACAATTGTTTCACTGAACAACATTTAAGAGAGAAGATAAAATAACTCTCTAGGACATTTTATTATCCTCAATATGATGCAGGATCCATTCTGTAGTAGCCTACAGTAGTTGTAGCCTCTCCTCGCAACTCCTGCTTTGTCTGCCTACCTGTATGGTCGTCGCACGACAAGTTACAAAAATTCTGGGGTGCACGACGTCGCGCTACGGCAGCTAGGAGAAGCATGTCGCTGCGGCTTGTAGCCAGTTGGACCGTCCAAGTGTACGTCCATATTGATAAGGTCACTTGCTTCCCCCAGGTCCATGTCGGCCATTTTGATAAGGTCATATTGTATCTCGGCGTGAACGTGAACGTCAGATGATCATCATCAGATCCATTCTGAAATCGTTGGTGTGCGTTTCAAAGAGCCCAGAGAAAGACGGACGAAGACTTTGTGTTTGTGCGATACAATGGCAGTAAGTGCGAAATGAATTTCATTTCTCTTCACTTTGCTAACATGCTATTTGTAGGCAATTATGGATTTTGTGAATTATGGAATTTTGTCTTGCTCGTAATAGTTGGGTGTACTTGCATGCGGTCGTTTGCTAGCTAGCATTGACAAACCATTGACCGCAGTTAGTATTTGGCCGAATGCAAGTAAACAGAAATATTAAACCAATTCCGATGGTGAACGGAAGGAGATTATGTTGTTTGTTCGCAGAGATTGAGTAACTCTCAGGTGTTGATCGTTTGTGGTGCAGATATGTTAGTGTAAGGGATATCAACTAGCCGAGTTGGCGGGAAGCTTCATACAGTAGTATCTGTAGGGCGAACTGCTCAGTTACACTAGCACTAAACTAACAGGTGGTAGGCTAGCACCCATGTGGTCTTCTGAAGAACCTGTGTTTGATGCACCCCATATGTTGAAAATTTGAATCAACAATTTTCCTTCGTTTGAACATCGTTTGTACATGATTGTGCCGGTAAAATGAACGTTCGTGCATAAAGCGTTTTTATGTTATGTAACTGTTAATTTTCAATTTGATTTCAATGGGGTTCAGCCTCTGGGCTCAACACTGCTATCTGTTGGCACTGTGATATTATTACTTTTCCCTGTAATTAGAAAGACAGTGTTAGTCAGGGGTGCTTTTCATACACATGGCATTAACATCTTCTCTAATCATTATTTGTCAAGGAACATTCATACGACAAAAAACCAAAGCCTGACACTGAGGAGGGTGGACTTTTGGAGGCAAGTCAGAATAAGTTTCATTGCCTTACATTCTATCACATTTTGAGGAGATTCAGATTGTTCATACCTTTAGAAATATATAATCAGAGTATGCGACATTGATTTTTCTTTCCATATGTCTGACTTTTTTTGTCCGTACCCTACTTTTCAGATGTGCCTTACTCTATCTCCACAGTTGCCATGGCACATATTGCGCCGTATTCTTCAGATGGTGATCCTGGAGGACGGTGATGGGGCCATCTTGCGGCTAGCGCTGACGTGCCACAAGATGAGGGACGTAGTCTCCCAACCAAGTTTTCTTGAAGAGGCCCACTTACAATGGCTTGACAGTAAGTTAAATAATAATGTATTTGCAGAACAGCATCATCACCTAATGATATGCTGTGAGAAATGCAGAAAAGTACAAGCATGTGTGGCATTGTGCAGTGCCGCACTAGCAGACTGGGAAGCAGCTTCTTCCCACATTCACTGATGAAGACTACATGATCATTGTACATCACATGATGAACATTATCATTCCATGACCACTAAATTCACTAATATGCCATTGCACTTTACCACTTGCACCTTATATATTGCACCTGTGCTAACCCTGTTACATAGACTTTTGACAAAGTACACTTGCCTTGACTTGAGCTGATCTGAACTGTTCCTGCTTATTGGATTATAGGTGTGGTGAACTGGAGCAGGATGGACCCTTGCCACAGGGAGAAATACAGACGGCCCTATACCATCTCGCAGTGCAGATACGTTTTTTGTGGCCAGTTGTTCAAAGACTGCCGAGAGGGCTACATTGGAAATGGTCGGCGAGGAGTGCTTCTATACCACTGATGACTGGCCAGGGTACTGCAGCTGGGACTGTTTTGTTAATGATGGGGGAGATTTATAAACACACACACACACACACACACACACACACACACACACACACACACACACACACACACACACACACGTCTCTGTACCCTTCTGCTCCATACGGGCTTTCTTAACTTATGTTGGGGATCTTTGGGGGAAAAAAAAAAAAAAGAAACCCCTGTATATCAAGAGGGGGTTGTGACCCCCTGTAGATGCTAGTGAGTCGGGGGGGGTGCAAAGGGGATTGTGCGGCATGGGTGTTAGGTATCTTTGGGGGGGTGTTAAATGATCACAAAAAAAAGAAACCCCTGTATATCAGCCCCCCCTGTAGATGCTTGGTGACCTCCTCGTGTGGTCCTGACCCCTAGGTTATTATGGCTACCCACTGTCTGAAATATGTGCCAATTCGATATGCCTACAGCAATAAAATTCTTGCAACAAGCAATTTCATTTGTTTGAGTGATTCTTTGTATTTTAATCACCTTGTAAGTTTATGAAATGTTTCAAACTTATATCTTACCTCCTGGATATGTTATCAATATAGGCTACAGATCATTAAATCAATATGTCAATTTCTTGTCAATGTCTCGTCATTCTGTCCTGCAGCCTTAAATGTAGCGATGGTAGAATATTTCCTGCATTAGATATCGCATACTTTCGCAATTGCTTTGTCGTATGTCAATGGTGGACAAATGAAAATATAACAGGCCTATGTGAAATGTTTTCAGGTCGACAAAAGCAAATGGCTTGCTTCACATAATTTATTACATTTTAATCTTACGTGCGCAATAAAAAGGCACAAAGGTCATTTTATACATCCCGCTAAGTAAGACGGCACAACGCAAAGGTAAATTTTATATACATCTGACAAACTTAAATAACTTTGTTTCCGGCTCGCGGAACGTAATGAAGTGACTAAAGACGTGCTGAATAAAAAGCTACAAAGGTAGTTTGTGAAAACGCAGAGGTAATTTTTATATATATCTGACAAGCTTAAATAACTGTTTCTGGCTCGCGGAACGTAATGAAGTGACGAGAGACGTGCTGAATAAAAAGCTACAAAGGTAAAGGTAATTTGTAAACCTTTAGCAAAGATAATGTACGTGTGACGCAATCAATAGCTGCAGCAAGCAAGCGTGTGTACGTGTGACGCAATCAATAGTGGCCAACTTGGACCAGTGGTAGCTCCACCCCCTTAGCAGAGAGGATTTATAGAGGAGAGGCCAAACCATAGATGTGTATCTATGGGCCAAACTGGCAGCTTCTTCCGGGTGGTACTGTCCACAGGGCGGCGATGTTCAAGCAGAGGAGAGCCGTCAGAATGAATTGGGGTCCTATGAAGCTCCACAATAGACGCAACTGATGTGTCGGATATAATAATAATAATAATAAATTTTATTTTTGAGCGCCTTTCAAGATACCCAAGGACACTTTACAATCAAAACAAATACATAACAGTAGGGAAAGTAAAACAAAGCTTCAGTGAATTAACAATAGGAGAGTAATTAAAATGCAAAAATAAAATAGAAATAAAAGTACAATAAAGATAAATGTTTTCAAGTAAGAAAAAGAAGTAGAATGCATTTGAAAATAAAATAAAATGAGGGGAAAAAAAAAAAATAGTATGTAAAATTAAAAATAAACTGATGATTAAAATAAAGTGGAAGTGCCTGTCACTGAAGTGGAAAAGCAGAAATGAAAAGGTGTGTCTTCAGCTTAGATTTAAAAGTAGATAGTGTGGAACACTGACGAAGAGACAGTGGGAGTGAATTCCAAAGTTTGGGGCCAACAACACTAAATGCCCTGTCGCCCATGGTGCGCAGGTGTGTGGAGGGAACTGTAAGGAGGAGTGAGTCAGTGGAGCGTAGTGTGCGGGTGGGATTGTATGGGGTGAGGAGACTTGTGATGTAGGAGGGTGCAAGGTTGTGCTGGGCCTTGTATACAAGGAGGAGAATTTTGAAATGGATACGTGAATGGATAGGAAGCCAGTGTAATTGATAGAGGATAGGGGTAATGTGATGCCAGGGTCTGGTGTGTGTGAGTAATCTAGCTGCTGAGTTCTGAATGTATTGTAGACGGTTAATCAATTTAGTAGGGAGACCAGTGAGTAAGGCATTGCAATAATCTAATCTGGAGGTTACGAAAGCGTGGATGAGGGTCTCAGCAGAGGTAGGGGTAAGAGAAAGGCGGAGTCTGGAGATGGTTTTAAGGTGGAAAAATGCAGTTTTGGTGAGGTGTTTGATATAGTCTAGGCAATGGGTGAAAAAATCGCTCGCAAGGTGATAAAAGCATGAAACTTGGCACAAGTGTTCATTAGGACATGCTTATCAATTTCAGGGGTGGAGCCACCCAGAATTCAATGTTGCATAGCAACATTTGCTAGGCAAAGCATTTTCTTAAGCAACCAGCATCACGGATAGAGTTTCTTAGCACTTTTGTGGTGTCATGATGTCTGTCCTTGTTCATTAGGACATGCTTATCAGTTTCAGGGGTGGAGCCACCCAGAATTCAATGTTGCATAACAACGGTTGCTAAGCAAAGCATTTTCCTTAGCAACCAGCATCACGGATAGAGTTTCTTAGCACTTTTGTGGTATCATGATGTCTGTCCTTGTTCATTAAGACATGCTTATCAGTTTCAAGGGTGGAGCCACCCAGAATTCAATGTTGCATAGTAATGGTTGCTATGCAAACCATTTTCCTTGGCAACCAGCATCACTGATAGTTTCTTAGCACTTTTGTGGTGTCATGATGTCTGAATCTAGAGTACTTGTCCTAATATCACTGCAATAATGGTTAAAGAGTTGATATACCTTCAATATCGGAGATAATTTCTTCTTTGTTATTCTTGCCATTCTAACTTGTATTGTGCTCTCATCTAAATTAAAGAGAGTTTAAACACTCATACAATTTTACAGTTGCTATTCCTGTATCCAAAGAAAAAGGCAATTGCCTGACAACATACAACATTTAGGAATTACACTTTCAAATTCCTGACAGTAAAACACATACAATTCAGATAATAACCATAGACAATGCTTGCTTGGTTCACACCAGACCATACCACAAGTTAGATATGGTCTGTAGACCGCCTACTGATTTCTCATAGAGAGGAGTGGTTTGCGATTGCTAACGGCCATTTATTTGCTGTTATCATTAAGTGTTATCATTTTCTTTGGTCTATATGTAGCCCATAGCCATTTGTGTCAGTTACTGTATATTGAAACAAATGTCAAGTACTGTAATACACGTCATCATCTTTCCACCCCTCCCCACTTGCTGATTGGCCCCCAAGATCTAGTTGCCTCGCTGAGGGATAGAATCCATGCAAGCTTTTCAGACTGGAATGTGCAAAGCAACATAGGATTTCCCAGGCTAAGACAACACAACTGCTACTGTGTAAGCAGCAGTGACTTAAGCACTCATTCAAACCCAGATTGTCTGTTTTTATCTAGATTCAGCCCATTAAGGTTAAGGTTAAGTAATGATAAGGTTAATAAGAGTGTTTTCCACACCTTCATATATGACTGAAGAGAGTTTGAGCCCCAGGAACTGTCATTAACTGTCACAGAAAGATGACTGTAACAATGTGATGCCTAAGCACTTGGCAGTGAAATTGTATATTTTGTACAAATTGCAATAATCATTTTTTGGATAGAGAAACAGTACAGCGCTTCTATTCCATTTGATAAAGGTTCAGTGTAAATACAGTAAGAATTAAGTTAAGGCAAGGATGTGAAACTCAGGCCAGGGGACCAAATTTGGCCCACGGAACCACTTCCACCATTAGGCCCGCAAGATCTTTGCAAATTTGTATTGTTGGCCCACATACACCATCAATACATAGAAAATGTGACTTGAAGGCTAAATTCAGTCAGTCCGAGTTAGAGTACTTTTATAAATCCACAAAGCAAAATTTTGTTCATCACAAGAATTATGAGTGTGTCCAGACTAGTGTAAGAGCACATACATAGCTTGTTAGTTTTAAATTTGGATATTTGGAATATACAAAAAAGTAATTATATATTAATACAGTACTGTAATAGGCAAACAGTACCCATGATTGTAACCAACTGCTAACTTGACAACTATTGGTTAAGAGAAAACATTTCTTTGCATTTAATGACTATAATCTGCTACTATTAAACCATATAATTTTAGACAGAGTCCATTCATTTTAAAAACATGTTACAGTTGTCTAAATGATTAGTAACACATAATCCATTTAGGATTTTATAATTAGTGCCTGGGTATGCATGTCAATAATCACTTTGTCATTTGACACAACACAGGCAAATGATGTTGTTCATGCAGGCATCTTTCTTTCCAAAGTTGTAATTTTGTGCTCTGAATGATCAGTATGCAGTAGGCACATGTAAAATGCAGTGAAATAAAGAGAGGCCTGACTTGAAGTGACACTTAAAGCCCCTCATTACTACAAATGTGTTCAAGAAGAACTTAAGTGAGAATAATATTCGCATAATTGCAATGCTTTGTGCTTTCTAGAATGACACCAAAGGAGTCACAATGCCCCATTTGCTATATAACCTTTTAATGTATTAATACAGTGATATAGCGAAGTCAAGATACACATATACCACAGAACTGATTAAAAACTGTGTTGTTGATGTTTGTTGCTCAGGAACGTTTTTTGATTATGAAAGGTCATAATCATACATATTGCAGTATTTGAAGCATTATGATGCATTATTTTAGGGATATTATGGCAAGGAGTCAATATTTAGACATAACAACAAAATTGCTGGATACTGTATTACTGATGCTAGTTGTTAATGAAGATGCTTTACCTAGCAACTGTTGCTAGGCAACATTGGATTTTGAGTGGCTCCATCCATGAAATTTAGTGATATTTGGGCAAGGAGTCAATTTTTAGACATCATAAAATCACAAAATTGCTGGGAACTGTACTACTGATGCTGGTTGCTAAAGAAGATGCTTTACCTAGCAACGGTTGCTAGGCGACATTAAATTCTGAGTAGCTTCACCCCTGATATTAAGTGATATTAGGGCAAGGAGTCAATATTAAGACATCATAAAATCACAACATTGCTGGGAACTGTACTACTGATGCTGGTTGCTAATGAAGATGCTTTACCTAGCAACGGTTGCTAGGCAGCATTAAATTCTGAGTGGGTCCACCCCTGATATTAAGTAATATTAGGACAAGGAGTCAATATTTAGACATCATAACGCCACAAAATTGCTGGGAACTTAATTTCTGATGTTGGTTGCTAAGGAAGATGCTTCACCTAGCAACCGTTGCTAGGCAACACTGAATTCTGAGTGGCTCCACCCCTGAAATTAATAAGCATGTCCTAATGAACACTTGTGCCAAGTTTCACGCTTTTATCACCTTCCGAGCGATTCTCCCATTATATTGCACCCATTGCCTAGACTAATATGGGATTCAAAGGAAAGCGAAGAGTCGATGATGACGCCCAGATTTCTTACTTCAGAGGAAGTGGAGGTAAAATAGTCAGGGATAGAGAACTGAGAAAGGTTTATCTTGTTAACACATTCACTACCAAGTCACGTACAAATACGTTTTGCCTCCCATGCGTTGGCTCCCAAACCGTAAAATTACTTTTTTACTTTTTTTTATTGGATTTTGAATCTACACATTCTAATGCACATTCTGTGTGATTTTCGTAATAATGTGATGAACAGAACTGACATAGATCATGAAAACACCTACAAAGTCAAAACTCCTACAAAGTCAGGATCTGGATATTTCATCATCTGTGCATTTTTTACACACAGTATTTGAGTTTTATTAATAGCGAATCAAACCGTCTCTGACCACTTCCTGATCACGTCACGTCACGTCTCCATTTACTTCCTAGACCATCAAAACAAAGCATGTCCTGTCAGCACAGCCCTTGCTAGCTAGCCTGTTCCTAAACATATGATGGAAGGATAAGGAGTTTTGCCGCCATCAGGATAGGTGTAAAATGGAAGGTTGTAATGAAAAACAGCATGCAACACAGCAGGAACTAACCTTCTTTTGGGTGAGTACTTTGGCACGTCTACTTTTATCTGCAGAACGAAAACTGCCAGTCAAGTGACATTAGCTAGCTAGCATTTCAGATGCTCTGAACTGCCTGACCAGGTGATTTTTGCATCAAAGTAGTTTACTTGGAAGATACTGGAGTTGTTCTTTGGGCAAGAAAATGCATTTAGACCCGCAATTTAAACTCGGAGAGTCAGAGCGCACCCCTGACAAAAAAGGCTTTATCTCAATTCGAATGTTCAAAATCGCTATTTTTACCTAAACCAGTGCGCGCTTAAAGTGAAATAACTTCGGAATGAAACAAGCTAGAAACAAACCGTAAAAATATACAGACAGCTGAGTCTTTGGGCTTTCGAACAAGCCCTGACATGTGTCTGTGGGTTGAAGACAAAATATTCGGTGGGTGTTCAAAAAATGACATAAAATGATGAAATTGTCTGGGAGTCTACGGTTGAATTCCAAAAAACGGCTGGTATTGAATGTGTTAAGTAATATGGAAGGTCACCGGTTTTCATTTTATTTTTCCTAAAGGAAGTGTAAATTGCCCTTCCAAATGGCATTTGGTTTGATTTTTTAAACTCGTTGCATTTTTTTAAAAACACGCATTTTGTGCATGAATAACGTGAAACTCAATTACCCAGAATGCTGCACGTGAGCTCTCTACCCGGGTGATTCTGGAAAACAAACATGGCGGCAACTCGCTTTACTACCTTAAAAATGTGTTAATCCGACGCTACATTTCTTAACTGATGAAAATCGAAGGCAGAAATCAACATTGTAGTGTCTAAATATGAGGTCGATTGGTCTATTTGTGGCGTACATCACGATCGGCTGAGTTGTTGGCCTCACGTTTGTCAGTTAGCTTGTGGCTAGGCTACGTCTCGCCGACGTTAGCATCCGGTTTAGTTCCCCATTCACCAATTGGATGTCGTCATTTCCTTAGCTAGAAGCTAGTGAAGACTGACTCACAAATGTCGAAGCTGTAAGAAACTAGACGGATATAACTCCTAGGTTACTGTGTTTTTAATTTTAATTTTAAATTTTCAGTCATAGACGACCGTAATATGTTCAGGTTTCAGCTGCTAGGGATGACGTATTGTGGGCGATTAGCCCCAGCCCAATAGGGGAACCCCAATCTGCTCTGTCTGAACAGCGCCACTAATGCAAATCCATTGAACTGCGGCCAAATTTTGTATAATGGGGCGAAAAGCATGTGGGACAGCTATAGGTAGAAAGGCTATGCCCTTAGACCTAGGTCCAACTGGCTACAGGCCGCAGCGACATGTACACGGCGTGTGACGTCATTTTGGGTCACGTGACGGTGCGAGTGAGGTCGCGAGTGAAGTATGAAGGAGGGTAGCGCCAGTCACGACGTATGAATCCCCCTTTAATGTCTCCACCAGTGGAATGCCCCTTTAAGGCCCTCTTGGAAACGAGGCCCAGATCCACAGGATAAATATTAGGCCTTTCAATGCACCACTGGTAATTCACAATTTACCCAGCACCTCTGTGTTTTTTCTTTTTGTGGTGGATTTGGACGAGATAACAAAAGTGTAATGTTCAATTTACATTTAATCCGGATTAGCTGCAATTTCACAACTTCCCTTTTTTTCCTTGGAGTTATTTTTGCTTATGTTTCAACGTTACTGTTAATCTAATTTTCACCAGTATCCTCAATTATTCATCACATTCTGCAAGGTAGGGGACAATACGGGACAAGTAATGGGACAACAATACGCACCGAAAACCGAAACCGTACAATTCACACTATACCGAACCGTGAAATGCAGTCCGTGGCAAACCGCAGTTCATGTACTGCCCAGGAGTATCTTATCCCGTGTCTCTGATTAAAACATTAGCATATAAGACCAATGAGAGGATGACAATTAAAATCACACCATTTTGACATTATAAGCCTATACAAACCGTATGTGGGATATTTAGTGATGAGTCCAATTCTATTAGCCAATTGAAAGAGGGCATTTGGAACGCTCAGCCAGCGCACATCAGCTGAGGACAGTTTAAGTGCAAGCACAGGTTAGCACAAGACTAGAGGCAGTTCCTAGACACATGCAAAAGGTCAAATTTAACTTGCGCATAATCACTTTATAATTGCAATTATATAAATATGGTTTAATATTCCCAGTGCACCATTTATTGTGAATTTTTTTTTTTTTTTTAAAGAACCATAGAGAACCGAAAACCGTGACCTTGATACCGTGATATGGACCGAACCATGAATTTTGCGACCCATTCCACCCCTACTGCAAGGGTATGTAAACATATGAGGCCTAGAAAAAATAATGTTCTGGTTCCGGTTGCCGACCGACCCTATCATTTTTTGTGCGACCCCAAATTTTTTTTTTGAGTTTTTGGAATCCTCAAAAAAATATCGATGTTGTGTGGACGGTTGTTCTAGACAAGACACAACACGTTTCTTAATTCCTATAACTCGCCATCTCTCACTTTCTACCTGCCTGCAAGTTACTGAATTTGCATCGCATGACTATCCACAGGAGCAACACACACGCGCGCCGGCTTGATATTAGAAAACCCCAAATGCCACTGCAGAGTTGCGCGCCTACTCGGTCACGTTATAGGCTAATTATTATGCTACAACATGCTAATTGGTAGTCGTTGTAGCTCGTAAGTTTTAAAAAACTTGCCTCATAGCGTTCTTGCAGACTAATAGCCTACGATGTAGGATAGTTTGGGAACCTGGCGAAAATGCCTGTCAAATAATAAGTCAATAGCCTTACCTCACCCGACACTGACACAGCCTGACCACCCGCCTCGAAATGCAACACACAGACAACATTGTGAGTATCCACGATTTGTGAATGTATTGATATTGTCTCGTCGTGTTAGAAAAGGGCTTCCATTCAGTCGCGCTGCATGTTCGACGAGATGCATAACTCGTTATAGCAATAGAGCTCTTCAGCGTTGACGTCAACTTGTATGCGGCGTTTGGACTACCGGTTCGATGGCGATTTTTTACATTGCAAAACGCCATAGAGGTTCAGGTTTGGCAAAAATATAAGTTGCACGGCAACAACAAACATTAGCGTGTCCCCGCATCCCTTTCTCATTAGTGGAACGGATCGTATCATCATGTTGGTGTATTCACATGTTAAATCATGACGATTATAATTCAATATTGCTAACCCCTTTCTGATCATTAAAACTTCCGAACTACATACTTTCCTTTGGTTGCCATGGGTACAACCCTCCGCACGTACATGCCGTTAGATACAGGCGCCGCTTCTGTAGTCGCCAAAAGCTTCCGGGTTTAGCATATGGACGAAACATCGTATTTATGTCGAAGTTTGACACAAAATGATCAACCATGTCATACCTACAGCCTATTTTTAACACCCTCGACAGTTTGCGGGGGTTCGCTAAGCGCGTGCTTGCATTCGGAGCTTATTTGAAATTTACCCCTATTCATTCTCAATGGAGGCCGGAAGCCGATACGAACCAGGAAGTCCTTAAATGCTAACATTAAAGACTACAATCTACTACATGCTTCCGCGTTACTGAAGAACTCTATTGACTACTAAAGTAGCACTGTATCAATACCTTGGAAAATAAGTTAATATGAGAGAAGGGAAATGCTTTGCCCAAGTTTTCCTTCATTCTTTCATTTACCACAAGACTTGGTTAACCAAGAAGTCCGTTGGCCTGCGCCCGTTATTTTCTCGCTCTCTCTCTCCCTGCTTGTCCCTCCACCATTGCACAGGAGCAGTCACTGTCTCACTCTCCGCACCTCCTCCAAATAATGAAATTGAAATGAACGATGATGTCGCCACAAATACGACTGTTCGATGAAGACCTAGGACTACTACAGTTTCTTACAATAATGATTTAATGGCAATGACGATGTTGCCTCTCAATCGCCCTTCATTAAAACATTCATATCGCCTCAGGTGTCTACATCCTCGCGTAAAACAAAAAAGTGAGTAAATAGAATGTTTGCAAGCCAGAACCTTCATCCCAATGAAATATGGTCTACAACGGATGATGGAAAGGAATCAAAAAAGTAAACGGGACATAGGCCTACAGGAGTTAAAATAGCAGTGTCAGGCAACTGACAGCTGGACAAGTTTTGCCAGAAACGGTAGGCTATTACGCATCATATCCTCATTTCGGTGACGGTCAGTATAATTGGCTCATTAATGCTTTATATTTCATTGTAACTTTAGTTGTATGCCTCACTCCACTATCGTCCTTGGCATTGTTCCAACAACGTTTATGACGAAATCTGGCACATGTGGGGGGTTGGGGGTGTCTGACATAAAAAAATAAAATGAAAAAAAAAATTGGGAAAAAAAATAAAAAATCCGACCGACCCATGACCAAAGTTGACAACCAACCGGAACCAAACTTTTTATTTTCTTAGGCCCGAGAAGCACTGTAGGCTACTAATGCACACACTACTAAATGGTAACGTTTGGGAACCCCTGTGTTAGAGCCATATCTCAACTACATAAGTTAATGACCAAACATTGACTGAATGGCCACCATGTCCAGAATATACAATTGGTATAATTTTATTGGAAACTGAATTACAAATTACATACGTGTAAGCAATGCAATGGACTGCATACGTTTTATTCAACACGATCATGTACAATACACGAGTCTTCATGTAGAGTACCCCAGTCCTCATGTACAATACACCAGTCTTCATGTACAACACCAGTCTTCATGTTATGGCCTTGAACGCTCTCTTCTCCACATACTTCAGCTTGTACTTTCTCTTGAACCTGAAATGACATGGACAGAAAAACAGATGAAGTTCTGCATGAAGTCACTTCATGAATAATACAGAAAGTAAAAGGTAAACTGCTGAACGTATAGGGAATGAATGAATTATTAATTACTAAACCACATTAAGGTAAGGGATAGTAAAACCGCACAGGCGGGGGACAAAATTGAACAACAGTATGATTTATAGATTACGTTCATTATGTGCAACTGTTCAATCAATTCTTGAGGTTTTCCCTTGTTTCAGACATGTAACAGTTCTATCTTTTAATGGACCTTTTTAGATGGCAAAACTTCCGTTTTCACCAGAGGGTCACATGGATGTGGATGTGTGACGTGCTTTAACATCAACATCCATGTGACCCTCTGATGAAGACGAAAATTTCGCCATCGGAAAAGGTCAATTAAAAGATAAAATTAACACACGTCTGAAACAAAGGAACGCCTTAAGATTTGATGTATATATTCCTGTGGTAACACTTAACTTGACGCTGGCATCATACGTATGACATAACGGGTCATAACAATGTCATAATGCAGTCATGCATGCGTCATATACATTATGTCAATGTCATAAGCATTGTATGACTGTCATACTTAAAGACAAAGACAGGCCTAACAATGTCAACTTTTCATGGCCATAAAACGTTTATGACATTGGCATGATGTTTATGACTCGTTCATGACACTATTATGACACTGTTGTCATACGTATGACACCGGCGTCAAGTAAAGTGTAACCATTTGTGTAATAGCCTTGCGGGCCAAAACTTGGCATTTGAATTCAAATGATTGACTTAAAAGGACTACATGTACTCAAGGGACTACCGGTATATGCCGTTACTCACATGTACCAGAGCTTGTTATGAATGTACTGTGTAACCATCTACCCCCCAAATAAAAGCAATAAAAAAAATGATCACAAAAAAAG
This sequence comes from Engraulis encrasicolus, assembly GCF_034702125.1. NCBI lineage: Eukaryota > Metazoa > Chordata > Actinopteri > Clupeiformes > Engraulidae > Engraulis > Engraulis encrasicolus. The sequence continues at coordinate 45,805,789 of NC_085864.1, forward strand.
ACTTGATGTATGTGATGATGGTAGATATCTTACTTGGCTCTTTCTCTGGGTTCGATCATGTTTCTCTTCTGGAAGCTCTTGAATCGGTCCATGACAACACTGCCCTCTGGCTGCAAGAAGATGTAACATCAACAGATGTGAGAAAACTTTTTGGACACCTCTTCCCTTCATGTAATAATCTTTTTTTCCCAATTGGTAATGACTACCTTCCAAGCTAGCAATTAACATTGAGTCATAAGACTCATTTATTTAACTCAATGAGATGTGTACAATAAGCTTATTTCCAAAAATGGCACCTTATCACTTTAACATAGTTAAAAAAAACTGGACAGACTGCCTCACCTTGAGTCGACGCAGCGAGCCGGCCAGTTCATCACTCAACTGCAGCTCGAGGTCAGGAGTCTTGAACCTGCAAACGCAAATATTAAACACAATTAATGAGCTGCACGTCTGTATGAATTCTGCTCCATACACTGTAAATGTTGCTGTTGTATTTAGCAATATAAACATACTTGAGCTGCCCCAGGCGATGGGGCGTGGTCTTCCTGGCCAGCTGCCGGGCCTTGCGGAGGCTCTGTCTGAGGCGGGTTCGCTGCTCGCGCGCCTTCAGCTCTGACTGGATGGAGCGCAGCTTGAAGAGCTGCTGCCGCTTGCTGGTCGCCTCTCGCTCAGCAGACTTCTGCTGCTCCTGGAGACGCACAGCGCAAACAGAAAACAAGTCAGAATACTCTCACCAGAGGGGTATACTAAGAAGCTGGTTCAGGAGTAAACCGGATGAAGTTAACCCATTATAGCCTAAGCTCTTTTTGGGAAAGGGTGCCCTCTACCTATTCAATCCTAAATATCTCAGCCTCCGCAACACGTAAAAACACAAAACATGCATTTAAAAAGTTGCATTTAAAAGCTAGGACTCCCATTTTGCATTAGAATGTGTTCATTCAGCTCTAACATACCTACATTTTTAATAAGAAAACCTCAAATCTCAAGAGCCTGAATGCAGCGTATGCGTGTCCAGGCTAAAATGGGTTAAGAGGTAAACCATCTAATAGAAGAGCATGGAGTCCTCATTTTCTTAAGAAAATGAGGAAAAGACATACACATAAGTGTAGAGATTAGAGATGCACCGGATCCTGATTTTTAGGGTCCTGCCGGATACCGGATCCACTGCTTAAGATCCTGCCGGATCCGGAACCGGATACCGGATCCTACGAAAGGGTTGAAACACATAGCCTACTCACACATGTGGGCCCTTTTTATCACGTTGGCTCAAACTATTTTGACTGAAAAGCCTCGGCTACCAGATCCTGGATCCTGGAACCCTATTATCCTGCCGGATCCGGAACCGGATCTTGGATCCGGTGCATCTCTAATAGAGATCAAGCAGCCTCCATTACCCGAGTATTCCCTCACCTTTAGTTTCTCAGCCTTCTCTTTTCTCCTTTCTCTTTCGGTCTTCTTCTCATGGTGTGCACTTGGTACCACACCACCGTCGTCGTCGCCCGCATGTTCTTCCCCCTCCGCATCCTCTTCCTCGTCGTCGTCATCCAGGAGTCCCTGAACTTGTTCCTTAAACGTGGTCTCCTGCACATATGCAAAATGAGTCATTAAGCTTGATTCGCACAGGACAGATATTTGCCAATGGACCATTGGTCATTTGTAATTACCCTCGCACCTCTGTTCTTGTTTTGTGGCGCATTTGGACAGGATAAACAAAAGTCTACCATTTACAGACATTACGTCCTGTCAGTTAATAGCAAGCTGCTTCTACATACGCTCTTAATAAAAAAAATAATAATAATACCCGGTAATAATAATAATATTACCTCAGTGGCGATGTCCAGTCGGTTGACAGCGAGCCGCTTCTCCACACGCTCTTCTGCCTTCAGCTTCTTCACCTCCACCTCATGAGCTTCTCCCAATAACGCCTGCAGGACACACACACACACACACACACACACACACACACACACACACACACACACACACTTTCAAACTACAGCAGTCAACAGTATAAAATTGCATGTGTGATTGGGGGGAGGTGTTTTGTATGTGCATGTATGTGTATCTATGTGTATGTGCTTATGTTTTTAATGTTTTATGTCCTGCTAGGTACTGCAGATGTAAATTAGCTAGAGACAAACCTCTGCTACAATGCATGAAATGACAACATTTATGTTTTCATTGTACATGGTCCCTAATATACTGAAATGGGATTGAATATTAACTGATGAGAGCCTAGGTCAAAGGCAAGGACGTTCAAAGGTATTCCGTTTTTGAAATCTAGGAGGTGAGTTGGGTTCCTGGTACAATAATTGGGGTGAACAAGTGACCTGTGGCGTTATGCATTACCTGATGAGAGAAGAAGTCTGGATTATAAGAACCGCCTGGTGCAATGATCTCAATTGCTGGCAGTTCAGATGGCTTTTCATTTAGTTTCTCTGGTCGCTGAAACACAACATACATTTAAAAAGATGATATAGTTGAAATGGCAAGAAGCAAAGAAGAATAATTTTTAAAATCCTTCCTTTTGGGACATTCCAGGTAATTTTGTTGCCCCGTCAGAAAATGAAATGCCGTAGTAACTCAACACAACATGGAATCCTTTACAGGATGTCACAGAAGTGACTATACCCCTCACGTTTCTGGAGATTTGTAAGCAGGGCTCTAAATTAGCACCAGCTAACTGGCAAAATGCTGGTGAAATTTCAGTGTGGCTGGTAGAAAGGACCAACGTACAAGCCACTTTGAGCCACTAGTGACCTGCATGAATGTGAGGCATGTACTCACTTTTGTGACATACTATATATCTTTCATCACCTTCTTCAGTAACGCATTAAAACAGTTTTAAATGGACTTACCTTCACCAATTTCTTCTTGGTCTGTTCAAGATAAAAGGCATCTCCGGTCTGTGAGGCTGTAACACATGAATGTCAAAATTATAGGTACCAGAGATACAAGGTATGACAGTTCTGCCCTACAAAGGCAAAGTGCAGTAACGCATATTCAGGGTTCCCACTAAGTCAGATCTGAAATTCCATGACTTTCCAGACCCCACAAAAAAATACATGACCACTTCCGTAAAAGGAAATGACGTTAGAAAAGCTTTGTTTAAATTATTTCCCCCCCTACAGCTGTTCTATATCTGTATGAAGGCATACACACCCACATACACACACAGTGCAGTAACGCATATATTTGTTGTCAATAGAGTTTAGACTGAAAATGGTCCGCACAACACCTTTACCTCGTGCCAAAGACTTATGGTCCAAAATGTGTCCCCTTTTAGAGATTTTGCCATGTCAAATTAGCAGTAGCCACAATATCCAACCTAAACACCAAGGCTTTGATAGTTTCATAGCACAGGCCATTTGATACCATTGGAGCAAAAATTAAACCCACCTGCAAAGAATCCCTGCGGCAGTCTACCGCGAGAGCTTACAGAGCCCTTTAATTTCACCTGGGGGTGGCTATCCCTTTGACTTGTGTGCGATACTATACTAACTTACAATGACTGTTAGTATAGTGTACTGTATTTAGTTAAGTGTGCGTGTGCGTATGCACGCGTTTTGTTGTGCATCATGTGCTGTATGCATTTGCATTGTTTTAATTGAAAATCAGGACTCCAAACCTTTTGTGTGATGTCATTTTCATATAAGAATTTGACAATTAAGGTTACATGTAAACTTCAGCTCTGTGTCAGTCATTGTGGAAAGAGTGATCACACGAAACAAGCAAGAAATCATTTATGCCAACTCTTCAGTCCTTACGTTGCTCTCCCCAAAGGTCATAGAAGGCCCTCTCGGGGTTGTTGTTGGCAAGAGGCTTCACGATACTTCCAGCTGCGAAAGCGTCCCTTCGGAGTTCCAGAAGCCTCTGTCGCCGCGGCAACACACCTTTGGCAGCCAGCTTCCGCTCATGCTCCTCTTTCCTCCGCAACTTCTTGGCATTGGGCTGTTGGTGGGAGAGGATACTGGGGCGAAAAAAAGACAACAAAGTTAAATGAGGATTTGAAGCATAGATACGTTTCCCATTTGCAAACATTAGCACTGTAGAATTCAGGAAGTGGAAAGACAAGACAAGACACTGACGAAGGCAAGGTTTTTTTTGCAATGATACCAAAATTTATCCAGATTGATTCATCATAATTACAAGCCCCCTCACCCTCAACAATTTCTGAATTACTGAATGATATGACCAATATATTGGTAACTCAATTGCTAACTCACTTTTTTGGAGAAGCAATAGTACCTATAACTAGTTACTTTTTCAAAGCACAAAAAACACAAATGAAAAAAAACCCAGCAACAACAACAAAAAACAAAGAAAAAAAAACACTTCTTACTCTTTTGGTGCAGGGATGTGGGAGTTTGATTGTAGTATGAGGTCAACTTTCAGGGGTCGCTTCTTTTTGTCTTTTTGTCCTTCCTCTCCACCTATGGGCCAAAATAATAATATATAACAATACCATTAAGCAGCAAAACTTAGCAAAATCAATTCTCAATTCAATCAATAATTATAGCAAGAGTGGTGTTCAACAGCATGTCAACAGTTTCTCGATTAATGCGTTAATCGATTAAAAAACTAATGGCAATTAAATCCCCAACTCGGCTGGCGAGAGTCTAAGGTGAAATGCACATGACAAAATGTGTGTGAAGAGTCAGTGACCAGACAAGTGTGGTAGCAGTCTCAAGTGGACGCAAAATAATGTTTAAAATGATAAGGAAACAGGACACAGTGGGAAGCTTCATCTTCATCTTTCTCCATAGGCAAGGCAATTCTATTTATATAGCACATTTCATACATAAAAGCAATTAAATATACTGTACAGCAAAGTAAGATAAAACAATGCAAAACAAAACAACATGAATGATATTTTTTTTAAAGCATAAAAGCATAAAAGCAATAGAAGCACAAGGCATAGCAGCTAAAAACAGAATAAAAAGAGGCAAAGATAAAAGCAAGAAATGAGGAAAAAAATGATAGATAAAAATATCAAAAACCTTTTGGATGACTAAAAAGCATGCCATAGCATGGCAGACTACACTCACCTGGGGAACTCTCGCTTTTCTTTGTCGTGCCAATGTCCAGAAAAAACAAGCAGTCATCCGGTTTGTCTGCGATCAAACCCCTGTAACAAAAAATACCCATGGATTAACTAATTAAATCGTCCTGTTGACAATACATAATTCACATGTTTAAAGAGTTCATCCACTTCCACCACCCTCAGACTTCCACACAATTCATTTGACATAAAAACTGACTGCAGCTCACAACATCGAAAACGAAGGTCCAAGACCAAAACGCAATGAAATCCCAGCGCACAAGTTTGGGCTTGGCTCACAGATTCTTTTGATGCTGTACAAAATTGCACAACCGAGTCAATCTGGCGGAGTTGGTTAACATCTACAATTCAAATCTGCCTTTTTTGGAGTAAATTAAAATTGAGCATTTCAATGTCACAAATGCAAAATGAGCCAGAGGAAAGAGCAGACTGATTGCTGGCTTAAACCTGTAGTAGCATAAAGACATCTGCAGTTAATGACCCTCTTGAGAACATGGTTCTCAAGGCAATCAACAGGATGAACTGTGGATGCAAGAGGAGGCTGTCTGAAAGGGATGTTTGGGTGGCCGGCAGAGTATATTGACCATGTGGAGCTCCCGATGGACTGTTCTGGTGGAAACAGGAGAGTTGAGGTGCACATTTAATTTTACCGTGTTTTGGGCAGCTGTGGTTTTGTATTTTTTGGATACAGTCTGGGTTAGCATACAAACATCCCCTGCATTTTTTGGCTCAGCCCTTTCCGAGATATGAGCTATTCTAATGGGGCAAGATTTTGTTTACATTGTTTTAATTAACATAGGCCTACTCCAAATATTTTCCCAAAAGGTATCGCTGCTTGCTAGTTGTCAGCTGATGTTACATAATCTTTTGGATGTTTTTGTGAATAAATAAAAGGGTTATTTTGAAATGCAAACACCATCATCTGGGTGGGGAAACAGCTGTTTGGAGACACCGGCCAGGTTGTGCCCCTGAACGCCAAAAAGTCGTGTAGGCCTAGCTGCCTATGGCACCCAAGAAAACATAATTGGTCTAGCACGCCATAGCCGAATCTCTTGCACAGTGCTACTACCCCTACAACACGACTCCCAACATGATTTGGCACAACACCCTCTCACGTGTGTACACACACACACACACACACACACACACACACACACACACACACACACACACACACACACACACACACACACACACACACACACACACAGCTGATTACTGTAGCTCTTGTTTTGAACAGAATATCCGTTGATTTTGATTCGGATCCCAATTTAAGGCAGTGAAAAATGAACATGTTTCCTGGCAATTGGCCATTGCTACGCAGCTCACCCCGTGGCACGCTCCTGAAGTCGAACGTCATCCATAAACTCCTCGACATCCTGAATGTCGCTGTATTTGTTCCAGTTCTTTTTCTTATTTTTGTTGACACGTTTCCTCCTACTGGCATTCTGATCTGAGGAGCCCGCAGAACCTTTGAGGGATACAAATCCAGGCTGACTCGCAGCCACGCGTTTATTTCTCGCTGCCGCAGCCATGTTGGATTCCTCCTAGTTGCGTGAAGCACGCTGCGAGAGCTTAAACGTCACCTTTCCGGGAAAATTTGCGTGAAGCGGAATCCAGCGAAAATAAGACACTCACAACAAAATTCAGTGCATGGAAATTTCAGTAGGGCAATATTTCGACTCTAGATACATTTATTCAACTTAAGCAGCGCACTTGCCGCATTTTTCTTGCATTGTTTAATTACTGCAATCCGACACCGTATACATTGATTAGTAAATCCTCTTCATCCACCCATCTTTGTTTTGGGCTTTTGTTTTGGAAATAATAAAACCTTTCCCGCATCCGGTTTGAGCATTCCAATTCGGCTAGCTTCACGCTCTACAATGGGATTCCGCGCGTTTTCTGCTGAGCTACTTGATGTTGACGGACATTCTGCTGTTCTTTCATATCACACGTTGATAAATAAAATGTAAATCTTGGACAGTTGTACTATTGGAGACGTTTAATCATGTTGCTGCCATCTGATGTTGCGCGTCTCGTTCTTGGTAAGTCATACAACCCACTTGTTTGCTCGTAGCCTTTCTATGATCTCCACTAACGTCATGCAGAAGCTAGTTACATGTTAGCCGGTCTCTGGACAGATTATATTCATTATTTGTGACTTGGTAATGGTTACTAATCCGAGGGCAACAGTATCGGGTACATGGACACAGGTCTACACGCGTACAGTATGCTCTCACTCTGTTTTGGAATGACTTATCCATATAGAGCATCGTGCTGGAGAGTCACTATTCAGAATCAACTGTAAACAACTTAAGAAATTATGGCAATAAGACATAGGCTACGACGTCTTTTTCATCATCTGTAAAATGTTTGCATGCTGATACCGTCGGTGTTGATATTGCCGTCAGTCTTGTCTTAAAACACACACGACGACATTAATGTCACTTTGTTCCGTTTACGTTAACAGGATACTTGCAACAAGAAGGCCTGACTAACTCAAGTAGGACATTCATACTGGAGAGCCCCAGTTTGAAAGAGTATGCAGACCATTGCACCGAGGATGGCCTTATTCCAGCCTGCATGTTTGTAAGTAGACTATTGGAGACATTTATTTCCAGGGCTTGACATTGACACTTTCCAACTGGTCACACGCTGGCTGTTTTCAGTGTCACTAATCCTTTTTCGCTGCCAGCTTATCATTCATTGACCTGATTCGAAACAGCAACTCTCTCATCTAAAGCCCACCTCCTTACCCATTAGGCCATGGCTGCCGACAGTAGCCTATATTTGGAACTAGGTATATTGTTGAACCAGATCGAGGTTTTGCTTTTTGTAATGGTACAAAAAAGTTTGGGTAGCTGTCAACCCAGCATCGAACATTGTGATATTTTGGCTGACTAAAACAAGAGTTCCATCCGAATGCTGCAGTAGGCAGTAGACAACACTGCTTGCTTACCAGTAGCTATCACTCGGCGCCCTGACCACCAGTTTCTATGTAGAAAGCCAGCCAATAGTAAGCACAATTCACATCTTCTAACAGCACCACTATTTACATACGTAACCTTTGACCCATATTGGTGGCTGGGGGGCCACCCCTGATGGCACTAATAGTAGTGATGGCAGTCTGGCACAAGCGCGCGTGTTTCGTGTTTCAAACCATCAACTGCGAAAACCATTAAACCACTGTTCCGAAGTTTGCTTCAGTACGGAAAAACCACGTGATATATTACGTATGAAACAGTAAACTGGTTCAGTTTTGTTCATTGTTTTTTATATCTTTTTTTTTAATCCTGTTTTTTTTCTGAAAAGACTTTTCTACCTTTCGTATGTTGCTCATGAATGGAATTGATGAGTAGGCTATTTGACAATAAAACATCACAACATTTTATCTCTAGGTTGAATGGCCAGTGACAGGAAAACCACTAGCCCCAGTGAGCAAAGTGGTTAATGTCAAGCCGTGGTTATACACACAATTGGTGGCTGTACATAACAAATGTGTGCACACATCATTAAACCTTTCTCTACTACTTTTTCAGTCGCTTTTTGGGAAGAACCTGGTGACCGTATTGAATGAATATGTAGCTGCTAAAACAAAAGGTATGTCCACATTCCATTGATGATGACGAGTGTAAATTAACGCTTCCAGAAATGCTTTAAAAAACAAAGCAAACAGAAGAGATTTTCTGAACAGATTTTAATGAATATACGTACGTGCGGTTTTGAATATGCAAGTATGGTTAACAAATTAAAATGTGAACACACTGATAACACCCTGATGAAGTGCACAGTTGGAATATAATACGTTTTCTTTTGATGGTTTGCTTGTAGAGATGAGTCAGGAGAGCCAGGTTCCTGCCATGTTGACCTCCTTATGGAAGAAGCTGGATATCACTCTAAACCAGATCAAGTAAGACCCTCATTTGGCACTCATGGTCCTTATTTCCAGAACCACACTGGAAATAAGCTGTAAGCTTTATTGTGTTATCCTGACACTCTGTTTTTTATCTTCAATATGGGGTGTGGTATTGAAGATACTTATGTATTTAATTTTATATTAGAACTGAGAATGTCAAATAAAATCAATCAAGCTATCATTTGTAGCTTATCCTGCCTTTCCCTCCATTAATATTGTAGTCATATGCATGTTTTGTTTATTTGATTCCATTTTTCGCCCCAGGTGTGTGCAGAATTCGCCAATTGTCCACACCAGCCAGAGAAGTAAGTGAAGTTCCTTTCTATTTGTCTTTTTTATTTGTAAGTCGCTTGATAAGTAAGTCATTTCACTACAATACCATGTATGTGACAAATAAAATTACTTGAACTTGAACTTGAGGGGCATGTGGCTCCAAATGTCACACTGTGGAACAGTCATATGAGAAGTTTGAGCACCCCTTCGCTTGGCCTTTTGAAGCAACAGCTTCATTTCATCAATTATAGTTTGTACGCCAATATTGCAAAATTGAAATCCAAAGGATGGCAAATAGACATCTATTTACAAGTGACTACAAGTTACTAACCAAATTATAGACTTATGTTGGCTGTTAACCACAAACATTCATTCTTTTCAGTCTGTAAAATGTCATCTCAATTATTTTAAAATATCGATATCGGTAATCGGCCATAACAGTAATGTTAATCGGATATCGGTATCGGACAACATTTTCACATTGGTAGATCTCTATACATGGGTTTACTGTTAGTAAACAATCCCTGGTTGCGCGACCCTGGCTGCACAGTGTTCAACCTCTGATTGTTGGAAACTGCTGTCGGTCAGAACTTTTAACTCGCATGGTTGGTTGCTTAGCTCTTGCCCCTCCTCACAACACAAATGTTTTTAAACAAAAAACCTACATCTTGTGAATTTTTTTTTTTCTTTTTGCTTTTCGTTAGTGCGTACAAAGAGTGCCATTATGAGGCAAAGGGCTCTGCAGAACTCCCTGGGATCCGCCAGCCCAGTCAGCGTTGTCGTTGGCGACTGTGCCTCTACGCCGCCCAGCCTGTACGTGTCAAGTCCCGTGGGCACCCCCCAGGTGGCGCCAGTGCGCACGCCCTCCTCCTCCTCCTCCTCCATCATCTCCATCTCCCAGCACACACGGCTGTCACCCCTCTGTCCCAACCAGATACAGGACGGGAGCCGCGTCTCCGTCAGCCAGAGTCGTAAGTGAATTGACACTTTTGTCTTTTTTTTTAAAAAAACATCCTTAATTTGCCTAAACACGTTTTATTTCCTCAATATTTCAGTTTGGTGTTTAGTACTTTTGTTGTATAGTACATAATGTTTGTAAGTTGTAATCATGAAAATGAAAACAGAAGGAAGAGAGTAACGCGAAAAAGGGCAGCGAAGATTGTGTTCTGGCCGATTTAAAAAATGCGTTTCAGATGGACAGATCGACGGACGGATAGACATGCCCTCTTAGAGAGATGCTAGGACGCATTTAAAAATGTAATGATGAGCTTCTTCTTCTGTCCAGACAACACCCCACTGCAAGTAATGGTTCCTGACCAGAGGCTTATCCCAGGCCCTTTGTCTCCCGCTCGCCGGAAATGGTAAATCAAGTCAAGTCACATTTGTTTACTTTAAAGGTGCACTGTGTAATGTGTTTAGCAGTTTATTTCCAGAATTCATGCTGCCCATTCACAAATGTTACGTTTTTCATGAATATTTACCACCACCATCAAAAACCAAATCCTAAGCTTTCATTATGACTAGGAAAACTGCGTTTTTTATGTGTGAATGTTGGGTGTATAGAGGAAGGTCTAGACCAGTGTTTCTCAACCTTTTTTAGGCGAAGGCACCCTTTCAAATCATGAAAAATTTCAAGGGACCCCAAACCAACAAGCCGTAACATGGCATTGCATTGCACAAGCTTAGAAAAGTAACACATTTGGAGACGTCACACAACCTACGTTCAAAGTTGCAGCTGGGTGGGGCCTATATTTACTTTATTGTGCGTAAATGGATTCAACTGACTAGCATTAACTTATCAATTTAGACAAATATGTATTATATAACACAATTTATTCATCAGCCACGTTTCCGCGGCACCCCTGAGGTAGGCCCGCGGCACCCCAGGGGGCCCCAGCACCCCTGTTGAGAAACATGGGTCTAGACAACTTTTAATTTCCTTGCGGATCAGTAAAGTGACTCTCCTCCTTTCCTCAGTGACTCCCCCAGAAGACGGGGCGGGCCCCCCACTGCAGCCAGTGGATCTGCACGGGGGCACACTGGCCTCCTCCAAGAGGGACAGAGCGAAGAGACTGTCTCCGAAAATTTCCCTGTGAGTATATATATTTTTTTAAGTTTATAATAGGTCATTGAAGTAAATGTTTTTGTGTAGCAGTCCTGGAAGTTTGTTTTCCAAAATGCAAAAGAGATCACTAGATATAAAAGTGGATACACAGCTATAATAATAGAGATGTTTTGGAGTAACATTTTTGGTAAAAGGAACAATGTCCGTGTGTTGCTTTCCCAGCAAATGGTCATTGAAAATGCCCGTGAGAAGATTCTGAAGGATCGCTCCCTCCAGGAAAAGCTTGCGGAAAATATTAACAAAATACTTGCCAGGTAAAGATTCATTTAGTATCAGCTCTAACTCTGATCACTGATATGTTTTGTGCATCTAAAACAAGATTTCTAAAGTGTGTGTGTGTGTGTGTGTGTGTGTGTTCAGTGACAACAGTCCACCGGCTTCAAAAGTGGCGACCAGTTCAGTGGACCATGATCAGTCAATTGATGAAATTCTCGGTTTACAGGTAATATGCAAGTTCACTTGTTTGTGTACACCTCATACAACAATTTTGTCAGGTTGTAAAATGAACTGGAAAAGCATGAAGGGTTGATGGTAGAGTATGTCATTTTTGTAGTTTTTTTTATTAAGTTGTGATAGGCCACCACTCATCTGTTGAGAAGGTACAGGATTCAGTAGAAATTTCTGTATAAAAAGGAGACAATTTGCACACTTCTGGTCTTTTTTTGTGCAAAGAAGGTTTTCTTGACTAATGTTTTTGTTAAAAAAAAACACGAACATTTTATGCCAACTAGTGCTCTAAATTAACTTTTTTCATCACCAGCTCAAATGGCTATTAGGTGTTAATCTTAAGTTCATCTGTGAGTCAAGGCAGGTTTGGCAAATACTTTTAGCAGTACTGTATAATGTATGTTGTGATGTAATGATGAACTCTGTGTTACTAAGATTTCAATATATTGCATTGTATCCTTTGATGTAACGGTGTACTCTGTGTCACTAAGATTTCAATATATTGCATTGTATCCTTTGGTGTAACGGTGTACTCTGTGTCACTAAGATTTCAATATATTGCATTGTATCCTTTGATGTAACGGTGTACTCTGTGTCACTAAGATTTCAATATATTGCATTGTATCCTTTGATGTAACGGTGTACTCTGTGTCACTAAGATTTCAATACTGTATATTGCATTGTATCCTTTGATGTAACGGTGTACTCTGTGTCACTAAGATTTCAATATATTGCATTGTATCCTTTGATGTAACGGTGTACTCTGTCACTAAGATTTCAATACTGTATATTGCATTGTATCCTTTGATGTAACGGTGTACTCTGTGTCACTAAGATTTCAATACTGTATATTGCATTGTATCCTTTGATGTAACGGTGTACTCTGTGTCACTAAGATTTCAATATATTGCATTGTATCCTTAGTTGTAACGGTGTACTCTGTGTCACTAAGATTTCAATATATTGCATTGTATCCTTCGCGCAGGGGGAGATCCACATGACTGATAATGCCATTCAGGATATTTTAGAGCAGACCGAGTCTGACCCAGCTTTTCAAGCACTCTTCGATCTCTTCGATTACGGTAAGGTTAGGTGAACTAATGAGCTTGCCTAGTTATTGTTGAATGGCAAGATGGTGTTTAGTTTTACTCACCAATTGTAGTAGTATTACCCCATATCACAAATTGACATTTTTAAAAATATATATAGTTTAGAAGTACTATAAGGAAGGCCATCATAGTAGTACCATATCATAATTGACATTTTAAAAATATAAATAGTTTATAAGCACTAGAGGGAAGGCTAAACGCATAATATCTGATCCACACCACCCCAGCTACACACACTGCCCTACTACTATCTGGCTGCAGATACAGAAGCATGAGTGTGTACACACCAGCTGACAGATGCCAGCCATACACTGTGTGATTTCCGGCCTGATTTTACAACCTCGTGACTTTTCAGGTAAAAATAAAGCCAACAGCACAGATGACGCGGAGCGGGACCAGAGGGAGCAGGGCTCTCAGGACATCCCCTGCACAGATGAACCCACTAGTGATACCATTATGCAAAGTATGATGCATTTTTTTTATTATTTGGTAAAAGGCGTAGTCCACATACGGAACTATGTTCTTCTCTGACTTGAGATTTGTTCATCATACTGTATCTTGTCTTTGTGTGTGGTTGTCATACTGTACCTTGTCTTTGTGTGTGGTTGAAAAAAAAATCTCTGACCAGCTGCCTTTCCTTCCAAAGATCCTCTCCAGTTAGACTGTACACCCTGTGTCCCATCATCATCGTCGTCGTCTTCCTCTGCACCGAGATCAAAGGTGGGAGCTGCTCAGGCGCCCAAGAACAAGAGGAAGTCAACGGCGTCTTCCAGCAGTGTGTGTAAGAATGCCGCTCCAACCGTCAACAACCCTCCTGCCGACGCCAGCCAACCGGTTTCCATAAACCAAGCCTTAGATCAACGATCTGCCTTTTCGGACCCTAAGCAGAGAGGGAGAAAGCGGTACACGCAAGCTCCTCAACTCTCCTCACAAGGCAGCAGGTGTGCAGTAATTGTGGAGGAAGAGGTGGAGGAGATGGAATGTATTGAGGTGGACAATTTTGAAGCACCTGAGATGGACTTGGTGGTACCACTGATGGATACGCAGCCAGAAGCTGGTGGCGGTGGTGGAAGCACTGGAGAGCCGACAGGCTTGGCAGGCAAAAGCCTCTTAATGGAGACCACGTCAGTCCTTCCCCTGGAGACCGCATCAGCCGTTCCCCTGAGCGGTCCTCTTTTGGCAGTGTCGGCACAGGAGATCAGTTTGAATGGCCAAGCAGGGAAAATGCCACAGTCGCTAGATGGCCCCTCAGCCAACAAAGGGGTTGTTGTTGTCGGGGAATTGGACCATCCTGGCAAACGAGATCATCTCATCAGCTCCCTCAACGCCAAGAGCCACCAAAGCCAAGAAAGAGTAGTCACACAGGTGCTCCAATCACCACACGCTACAAGGGGATCATCAGCTATCATCTCCTCTGCTGTGACCACATCGACTCCTGCCTCCGCCTCTCGTCCCGCCACTGCCACTGCCGCCGCGTCTGCTGCTTCCCCGTTGGTCACGCAGAGCGACCCCAGCCAGATCGTCTCCCTGAAGATCATCGTCAGCGATGACAAAGAGCCATCTGCACCGTCTTCCGCAGACGCCACGCTCAGCCAAGCCGTGTCCAGCATCGTGACGACGCACGACGAACGCCTTCCCACCATCTACCTCTCCTCCCCGCCGCCCAAGTCCCCGGCCAAAGGGCTGTTGTTGTCGTCGAACTCCGGCGTGACCTCCGAGGAGACGATGCTGGCCGTCAGCTCTCTGCAGAGGACTGAGGTCAGTACAGTCAGGACGCTTTACATTCTTTTTACATTGCATTAGCATTTAGCAGACGCCTTTGGCCAAAGCGACTTACAAGGAGAGAAGCTAGCCCTACGGCTTGGAAATACAATGTGATTTCTTAAAAAGAAGATTTTTTGATCTTTAGACTTAGGCCACGGTAGGGCTGAGGCTTTTACATTCTTGTGTATGCTTTACGTTGTCTCTTACATTTCAATATGCAGTGAAGAGTGACTATAACGTAAATTCATTGTCATTCCATAACTCCGTAGCTGCCAACTCCTGCTGGCGCTGACGGGCCTCAGGAGGCGGGCCTCTTCCAGCTGTTGCCGATGGCCGCGGGGCCCAGCAGCT
Organism: Engraulis encrasicolus; assembly: GCF_034702125.1. Taxonomy (NCBI): domain Eukaryota; kingdom Metazoa; phylum Chordata; class Actinopteri; order Clupeiformes; family Engraulidae; genus Engraulis; species Engraulis encrasicolus. Next base: position 45,820,839 of record NC_085864.1, read on the forward strand.
ACTTTGTGGTGACGGACAAGATGGCGGCGCCTGGAGACTGCCGGCCTGCAAGTGTGGTGGTGGTTCCCGCCAGTGCTCCGACATCCCAGGGTCAGGTGATGAACTCGTTGCCCCAAGTTGCAACGCCACCGCGGTCACATGCGCTACCACAGTCTTATGGTGAGGCTCAACACACACACACACACACACTGTTTAATTATATAATTCTTAATGTATACTGTTCATGTATCACTAATTCCTGAAAGTTTGTCAAAAACACATCCCACCCTTATATTACGGCGGAGCATTAGGCTCAATAGGAGAAATATATTTTGCAAATCTCTGAGAAAGGAACTCAGAATTTTTGAGAAAAAAGTCAAAATTTTCGAGAAATAAAGTCAAAAGTTTTGAGAAAAAAAGACGAAAATTTAAAAGTCGAAACTTTCGAGAAACAAAGTCGAAAGTTTTGAGATGCAAAGTCAAAAGTTTTGACATACAAAGTCGCAGATACATTCGTCTCGCATTGTCCTCTGTGGTTCAGCAGGATACCAGAGTCAATGTACAAGTGTATGCCACATTATGCGATATTCGGGTATATGTGTCGAGAGGGACTGTGGTTGGTAATTCAGTGTTGCCGGGGATGTTGTCCGGCTGTTAGCCCCAAGTATTCGGCTAGTGTAGCTAGTTGCTCGTGCTTTGTGGTTAGCTTATTAGAACTAGCCCTTGAATGTGAGCTTCGCTGAGTTCAACCAGACAACTTGGCAGCAATAGGCAACCTCCGCGGCAAACACCTGTTAGCAATCACACTCCCTCTCGACACATACTATCTGAATATCACATCATGCAGCATAAACTATAGCATCTGCAGCCATGGATCCCCGGTGTCCTGCCGAACCGTCAAGAAGAGTGTGGATATCATGTGAATGTGTGACTTGACTTCATGTTGCTGCTCTTGAAACAATCTGCCCGACCACATCCAGAATAGGCTACCCCTTCACTGGCCATGTTTAAGCAACATCTCTCACATCTCTTCCTCCTGCAGGCTTATGGCTGCGTTCCACAAGCACATTCACTTGCACCAGAGATTTTATTAGGGAAGAACAGGAAGAACTTTGCTTGCGCTCACGCACTGACGCGCGCACACACACTTAGCTACACGATAGCCTATCCTGTGAAGCGACCTTGGGTGTTTTGGAAGGCGCTATATAAAACGAAAGTGTTATTATTATTATTGACTTGACTTAAGTCGACTGTCCCCCTCCCAGCCCCAGCCACTCTCACCGGTCTCAGCCATGAGTCCACCGCCAGTGAATGTCACTTCCGTGGAGGACCGCCTTCTTCATATTTCTGACTTTTTTCTCGAAATTTTCGACTTTGTATGTCAAAACTTTTGACTTTGCATCTCAAAACTTTCGACTTTATTTCTCGAAAGTTTCAACTTTAAAATTTTCGACTTTTTTCTCAAAACTTTTGACTTTATTTCTCGAAAATTTTGACTTTTTTCTCAAAAATTCTGAGTTCCTTTCTCAGAGATTTGCAAAATATATGTCTCCTATTGAGCCTAATGCTCTTCCGTACTTAAAGGTGCTAATTTTGTTGGAGATCATTTACATTTTGCAAATTACTTTGGTGGCAATGCAATTTCCCATTGGGAACCAAGTAAGTTGCTAACTGGTTAGCAAAGATACTTTTGAGAAATGGGGTCCAGAAGTGCCATTTTTAAAATAATGTTAACATGGTTGTACTGTCATTGTCATGCTGTTCACCTAGTGAATGGTGGTTTCTGGCTGATGACTCTGCAGCTGACCCATGGTACACCGGAGGAGGTGCAAAAGTAGTGTAGGTGATGCGCGCACATCCAGTAAAACAGGTGCTGGATCAAACAAACGTGCGTAAAAGAAGAAAGAAAATCTGCACACTGTTACTGCTCACCGATTTATTGAACACAACGTTTCGACCTCAGGTGGTCTTCGTCAGGTGTATAGGTCACCGATTTATTGAACACAACGTTTCGACCTCAGGCGGTCTTCGTCAGGTGTATAGGTCACCTATAAACCTGACGAAGACCACCTGAGGTCGAAATGTTGTGTTCAATAAATCGGTGAGCAGTAACAGTGTGCGGATTTTCTTTCTTCTTTTACCGGAGGAGGTGCGACAGGCAGCAATGGCCAGCAGGTTTTAACAGCTACCTGTACAATCCTTCTCTTTTCTTTTCCCAGGTTCAACCATCATCATCTCGTCGCCGGGGCAGGTGCAGTCCATGTTGCAGTGTGGAATGGTGCCCGTCTCAGTGATGGGTCAGAACAATGCAGGAAAGCTGAATTTTGTTCCCAATCATCAGGTACTGTTTGGCGTGACAGACTGGCTTCATGTTTTTTTATTTTTTTATTTTACCTTTATTTAACCAGGGAAATAAAATCACATTGATAATAAAATTCTCTTTTACAAGTGAGCCCTGGCCAAGGCAGCAGCACACTTCACGAATACATTTACAGACAGGACACAGACAAAGCAGAACAAATCAATATGGATGAAGAGATAGAATTACACAATAAAAAACATAAAATAAAAAACATAAAACAAGATTAAAAGAACATTACAAGATTAAAAGCAAGTTTAAAGGCCCATTTATACCCTACGGAACCGGACGAAATTCGTCTTTCCGGGCCAACCGTTGCTCCCGGAGTTGCATTCATACCTCCGTCCGTAAAATTGATGTTACGTAATAAATCCTCTAGAGGGCAGAGTCGGTTGACTATGAATGGACAGTTGCTGTGGCAGATTTGTGTTCATTTACAAATTATTTAGCCCAAATAAAATAGCCAGACCTAGGATTCACGGAGATAACACACTGAAACAACTTTAAGATTTGTGTAATGATGTTTAAACAAATCCAGGAGGCTTCGTGCTGGCCATTTAGGTTTGTTGTTGGGAAAACGAACGTCCTCCGAGCCCAAATGTAAACAAATGAGGCATGTTTTTAGCTTCGCTAGCATGGTAGTGGAAATGTACTCTTTCACAAACTCACCGGTTATTTAATTAACTATTTGTATAGTTTTTAGATGAAATACTTCTCTTCTTCGTTGAGTTTTGTGAATTGGTGTCTTTTTCACTTTACTGCCACCCACGGATTCCTCTGGTATTGCTCCGTTTTATCCGTAGTCACCGGATTGCTAAGCACTCGACCAACGGACAAACTGACGGATGAAACGACCCCCGGAACCGGGTGAAAGCGTCCGTTTCTGTAATTACCGTAGGGTATAAATGGGCCTTAAGGCGTATTTATTTCATGCCAGTGCATTCTGCGTTGAGGTGTGACGCTTTTGCAAAGTGAAGTTGCCTAAGATTGTCTGTCTCTCTCTCTCTCTCTCTCTCTCTCTCTCTCTCTCTCTCTCTCTCTCTCTCTCTCTCTCTCTCTCTCTCTCTCTCTCTCTCTCTCTCTCTCTCTCTCTCTCTCTCTCTCTCTCTCTCTTCCTGATTTTTTTTCCCCCCTTCTCCATGAAGGTGATCACTGTTCCCTGCAGACCAGTGACACAGCCATCGCTGGTAGCAAAACCCAAACCAGCTGCTCGGCCGGCCAATAGCAGCGTTGGTGAGGCTCTTTATTTATGAATGTTATTTATGAATGTTATTTTTCACAGTGAAAAATGCAATTAAAAATGGAACATAGTACTTTAATTCTTTTTTTCTTGCATGGCAGCTTTGCCACTGTTGTGTAAGTATTTTTAATGTTTTTAAAGTCGATTGATCTTTTCTACTTCTTTTAAATGTCATCATATTATCTGTTTCAGGTAAGACAGTGAAGTCGAGCAGCAGCAGCAGCAGTAGTGGTCCACATCAGAATGTAGCCGTGGCTTTGACTTCCCCGAGCGCAGCGGCGACCACGAAAACCGCCGCGCCCCCGGGGCACGTTCGAATGCTGCGCTTTGACCAGCCATCAAGTAACTCCCCAGCGCAGCCGCCGAGTCAGAGTTCTGCTGCCCCAGTCAGACACGACAACTCAAAACAAACGAGGAGTTCGCCCCCTGCTAAGAAGCAGACAAGCGCAGAAGGTGGCGGTGGCGGCGGCGGCAGTGTGTCGTGTAAAAACCCTAGCCCCAAACCGATCATCCTTGGCGGGGGAAGTCGTGCCAGCAGGAGAAGGGTGGAGATCCAACGTGTGGGCGACATCACCCCGCAGCCCTCAGCCTTCCCGGACAACAACAGGGACTCGTCAGGGAAGGAGGACCAGAGTTCTAGGGACAGGTCTGTGAAGGAGTCGTCTAAAAGGACGGGCGCCAGCGAATCCCGCGCCACCTCCAAAGCCACCACACCACCAGCCGTCGAGCGTGAAGTGACGTCTTCAACGGAGTCCGGCAGGACAAGATCTCAAAGTCGGAAACCAGACATGGGAAATGCATCTGTTGTTAACGCTCAGGTAGGGCTCTGCAATTTATTCAATTTGGAATATATATATATATATATATTGGATATATATATACCGGTATTGCTGTCAAACAATTTCAAATTTCATAATATCGAGTTGAAACTATGAAAACATTTTGTCATTTGTTTATACTGCCAAAAGGTAGACCGCAACACACTCCACTCCACTTGAGCCATTGCGAGCATAACACTACTGTGTGTTTCTCTATGGCCCTCCACCCACACTGCAGAAGGGAGGGAAGATTGTGAATTGTTTTACTTTCTCAACGGGGGCGCTACAGTACCCCAGGGGGCGTTGGGAATCCCTAGGGGGGCGCGTTGAGAAGGATACAGCTGAGAGGGGGTGGAGCTTAGTTGCCATTAGGGGGCATTGGTTTATTCTACTTTTTAATACTAAGGGGAGTGTTGTCAGGCTTATGATTAGGTCAAGAGGGCGTTGTAAAGCTTCTGATGAGGCCAAGGGGGCATTTGTTCAAAACAGGTTGGGAACCACTGATTTAGCATAATTATTTGTCTTTAAAAGGAAAATCGTCTTAAAAAAAATCGTGATATCAATATTACCTGAAATGAGCGTCATATTGAGTTTTCTCATAATCGGTAATTGATTTATTTTGTCTCAGGGTACTAGGGCCTCCTCCGCCGAGCACAGAGCCAAGTCAAGCACACAAGCCAAGAGGGACGAACAGGAATCAGCCACGAAGAGCCAGAGCAGCACCATCACGGAGAGACCAGGGCCCCCCCCACAGGAGGAGCCCTCCCCAACACGCGTCGCCGCAAACAAAGAGAACGAGCAAGAGACCCAAAAACACCCCTTGACGGAAAGGAGCTCCGTTGGCATTGCAGGACGACTACGCGAGTCTACAACTACAGCAACAGCAACATCCGCCGCCTCTGCAGGGCCGTGTAAAGCCTTAAGCAAGACCAGCCCGCTCACGAAACAAGCTGCCGAGATGCTTCAGGATATCCAGAGCCTCAATCCGTTGGCTAGTCCGGCCAAGAAACCGGGGCTGGAGCTGCCCCTGCCAAGGACCCCCGGCCTCGGACGAGGCCTGAACAACGAAGACTACTTAGACGGGCTCCGCACGCCGAGCAGGACGCGGCAGGGCAGAGACAACCGGGAGGGCACGCCGCGTCACCTCCGGCCGCCGGCCACGCCCGAGCTGCCGACCTGCAGCCCCGCCAGCGAGACGGGCAGCGAGAGCAGCATCAACATGGCGGCGCACACGCTGATGATCCTGTCCCGCGCCGCGCGCACCGGCGTCCCCCTGAAGGACCGCCCGCGATCGACCGGCAAGAGCAAGAAGCGCAAGCAAGGCGATCCTAGCCCTAGTGACAAGAGCAGCGGGAAAAAACCAAAGGTGAGTTTATAACGATAATATTAATTATATTCTCCACTGCGTTGAAATTTTGACCACATCACATTTCTGAAAATCCTGCGCAATCCTGATTGGTTCTGCTGCATTTTGGGCATGGGTGAGCGGTTAGGGCGTCAGACTTGCATCCCAGAGGTTGCCGGTTCGACTCCCGACCCGCCAGGTTGGTGGGGGGAGTAATCAACCAGTGCTCTCCCCCATCCTCCTCCATGACTGAGGTACCCTGAGCATGGTACCGTCCCACCGCACTGCTCCCCATGGGGCGCCACTGAGGGCTGCCCCCTTGCACGGGTGAGGCATAAATGCAATTTCGTTGTGTGCAGTGTGCAGTGTTCACTTGTGTGCTGTGGAGTGCTGTGTCACAATGACAATGGGAGTTGGAGTTTCCCAATGGGCTTTCTTTCATTTTTCATTCATTTTGGTTCGGGCGCAGGGCGTATCCTAAAGTCTTCCAGACCCTCGCGTGAGCTCACAAAGCTGAGTGCACGACGTACTCGAGGGTCTTATCTGGCAAGAGTCAGGCTATTACAGATGTGGTCAATTGACTAATCTTAGGTGAATGAAGCCATTAGTAACCCCTGAGTTAGGCTGATCCAGCTGACCACTTTGACTGACACAAAGTTTTTTTTAATTATTTGTGTGCGAACTAGTAGACCAGCACATTGGAACGCTTGTGCTGACCCTCAATAATTAAATTGTCATGATGACAGACATTATGAAGACATGATAAGAAGACATTAAAATACTGTATGATTCATGGAGATTGATTATGAGTATTGCAGTAAGAACATAACGTAGCAGGGAAGAACCTATTGAAAAAATCTCATCTGTTGTCCACCATTGTTCTTTTTCCCCTTTCACAGAAACAGAAGAAGATACTGGATTCTTTCCCAGATGACCTAGATGTGGATAAGTTCCTGTCATCACTCCATTATGATGAGTGAAAAAAAAAGATAAAACGTTGTTGCAATGTTATGCTTACATTGTTTTTGAGCCCTTCATCGTAATGCCTGAGTTCTCATTGTGAGGTCAGCAGGACTCCGCAGGATTTTAAACAGAGTTCTATGGGAACTGTAGAATGTTGAAGTAAAACTCTAGAATTGGGGGAAAAGCCTTACTCCTGAAAGGGTTAATGATGCCTCAATAGGGGCTCAAAAGTGTGAATCACACTGCTGTATTTAAAAAAAGAAAAAAACCCTAGTCAGGAAACTGTACATACATCGTATTTAAATATATTGTAAATAAACAATTGTTGATATTTTGTATTAAATACATCACTTTTAAATTGTCATCACCTTATTGAATTATATAAATATCACAGGACCTCTGTTGCTTAAGTTTATTTGCGGACGTGTATGTGTATAGCAAAGAACCTCCACTCGCAAGTCGTCTAACTTCACACCTCAACCACATTTCTTTGGCCCTTGAAACAAGTAGAATATAAAATGCCCATAATAGACAATTAAAATGTAAACAAAGTTTTATCCTTGGGTAGCAATGCAATGCGTGTATTATTTCTAATCACTGACGGCACAGTGTGTCTGCCAGGAGAGGTCTTATGTTCAGCCGAGAATCGGGCCGATAGTCGTGTGATTTCGAGCCCACCTTTAAATTGGTTTGCTCTTCATGCCTGCTGCTACCTTCCTGTCATTATGACAACTAGCTGCTGATGTCAACTTTATTGGTTAAAAGGCAGAGGTTAAGTTGCATCTTCCAGGTTTTCAGTGTAATTAACCCAGTTTTATTTATCACTGCACACCTGGTTATTATGCAGTTTTTTGTGGAATGGGATTCAGTGATCAACCCTAAATGTTATGTCATATAAGGTGAATGATGCCTAAAGCAGCTGCTGTAGCTTTGCTGTCTTCCGATACTTAAATGAAGTTAATGTAGGCTAAATTATAATTATCTTAGATTTTTGGTTCTCACCACGAAGTTCTTCTTGCCCAAGTTTTAAAATTGTTTTGTCACATCACAGCTTCCATACTTAAGCTCTTGACTCACTCTAGAAATTGTTGGTGTGTGTGTGTGTTTGGATATTACAGATTAAGCTATTTTTGTCAGCCTAAGGTAAGTTTTGTTGAAAATAAACCAAGCCTTGTAAGGATTTCATGAGGATTTTGTTATTTTCGTAAAGATAGACAGGGGCTAAGGGGAAGATGTGGTTATGAATCACATTTGCGATTGTATTAATAAAATGTGAACTTAATCATATATTCACACTTTCGTGTCTTCTTTCCCAGTCCCCTTTCAGAGGTTAAGTTGCCCAGTACGGGTCTTGGGTTGTTCGAGAGGTGATGCGATAACTTCTCATCTCCGGTTCTCTTTCATTCAAGTCAAGTTTGGCTCTTCTTTACATTGCTTTGTCCTATTAGCTTTTTACAGAAACTGGATTGTTCCAGTCATCCATGGTTGGTTTTCCCAGGTGACTTGAGTAAAGACGACGATGACGTATTTGTCAGTCAATCAGATACATTGTAGTTATAGTAGTCTATAATTGAAATGACAAATGTTAACATTTAAAGCCGTTACAAAACATTGATTGCCGTGTCAAGTGCTCTACAGCTATGATTAAAATCACTTAATGGAATAAGGTCTGTTAGTTTCGAGTCCTTTTGCAACTTGTTCCATGTTGTTGGGGCGGAGTCGGAGAAAACAAAAGCCTCCCTCTCTCTGCTTAGTGCTTGGACACAAACAGAGAGCTGTAAGTAGGGAGCAATTTGCGTAAACTGGAGAACAAATTAAAAAATGAGCTTATTTGCCTTTGTCCCCCTGTGCTCTCCTCAAATGATGTGACAGGCAGTTTAACATTTTCCATGGCATCTCTAGACTTTGTCATGTCTGTCACGTGTTCAGTATGAACCTGCTCTTATCTGTGAAGAGCACAGGGCACCAATAGGCCTACAATGCACAATACAATATGTATTTATATAGCACAATATCACAACTATGAAGTGGACTCAAAGGGCCTTCAAGCACACACACACACACACACACACATTCCCACACCAGCTCTGCAGGCTGTCGTACAGCGCCATTTCTCCAGGGTTCACATGAGTGCGCGCACACAGTAATAGGCAGGTCACCAAGTGGAAAGAATAAGCCTTTTGTTCTGCCAAAGGTTTCTCTGTGGATTACTGACCAGAAGGCCTTTGGAAGAGATTTACAACATGGGGCCCATCTGATCTCAATTTGTGCCCAAAATATAGGAATTAGTCCCAAAAAAGAGGGTGACTGTGCCAATATTGATCTTCTCTGATTTATGCAAATCGCTCCCTAGGGTGCCGCTCTGTAAGCATAGGCCCAGACCCTCATACCCCATTCAAGTCTTTTTCTGTCAATTTCAGCAGTAGCATTTCCATCCGTGGCCTGCAGGGCTCTGGCAGTGCTCTTCCTGTGCAACCTGGCCCAAGGAAGGAGATGGCGATGTGTCCTATGACTGGGGGGGCAAGCGCGATTCCGACATCCATCGCAGGAAAGGCCTATGTTGTTGGTTTCAGCACCACAAACGCGGACAGCTCCTTTAAAAAAAGATTTAACAGCCTTATATGAGTATGAAAGGAAATATCGGCTGTTCTGATAATGATAGGGCTTCACAGTTGTCATCAGGTTGACATCATTCTCAGAATGGTTTAGAATATTATTTATTTCTTATTATTATTTTAAATTAAGGCAATGCAACTAAAGCATATTGCATGAATGTTGGAATAGCGGCGGTCAGTGGAAAACGTGCCGGTATTCCGACAATAGACATCAACGTCGGAATAGTGGCATGTAACCCCTATGAGTGCGTCTTAATATGCGACCTTGCCTCCTCCACTTACGCTTGTCTCCTCGTCCCGCCTCCTGGCCCCTCCTCCGTGGAGAAAACGATAAAGTTTCCCAGCTGTCAGCCTAGCCACAACAACTTTTGAGGGACTGTTTTTCATTCACCATCTCAATTGCAAATGAGAAAAAGACTCTACAATTGAGCTTTTGCAAGATATTGAAATATAATGCTGTTGTCAGTGATGTCATCATGACGAGATGCGAGTGGAGGAGGCAAGTGGAGGAGGCAAGGTCACATATTAAGATGCACTCCTGGAGTACTGGCATGTCTCCTGGTATCTTCTCCAAGCTCTGAACACTGAGTGCGTTACAATATGCTCCCTCTCCTCCTCCACTTGTGCTTGTTTCCTCGTACCTGGAAGTAATATGTCATGATGACATCACTGGCAACAGCATTATATTTCAATATCTTGCAAACGCTCAATTGTAAAGTCGTTTTCTCATTTGCAATTGGGACGGTGAATGGAAAATAGTCCCTCAAACGTTGTTGTGGCTAGGCTGACACATGTGCATTCTGTCAGTCAAAAACCTTTTTTTGGAGCATGTTTTGGTTATTACCTCTAATCTCTACAACACTTGGCCAAATGGATTCACAATGAATGTTACTTCCTAACTGGACAGGTTTGTATCACAGAAGTATGACTGACCTGGAGTTGCATTGCATTGTTGTGGTGGTCGCTTTTTTTTTGGAAGTGTGTGTGTGTGGCATGAGCAAGATAATTGCATTGTAGTGGTGATCCCTTTATTTTTTGGGAGCCATGTGTGTTCTTCATGAGCAAGGTCATTGTTATGAATTTTGGAACCAACTATGCCACTGAAGGGAGACCAACAGATCCACTCTGGAAACTGAGTTTCACTTAATAGGCACACTAGTTCATTAAATACACCACAGACAGGATTTGGGGAAATTACATTGTCTTTTATTAATACTGTACAACATGTATAGAACAATACACAATACTTGAAATAAGAAACGCTGCACACACTGATGGAGAAAGGACACACACACACACACACACACACATACACATACACATACACATACACACACACACACACACACACACACACACACACACACACACACACACACACACACACACACACCAAAGAATGGCCAGACTGGCAACCCAAATGGCACAGCAAACAGTTTTAAAAATAGAATGAGATGAAATGCCAACAACCCACACCCTTACTGCACAGGAGTTACTACTACTCTAACGAGACAAGAGCTCCAGAAAAAAGCACAGAACAGATCAGAGTGGAGAACCTTTTCTACAGGAAGCAAAATGGGCAGTAAGTAACTAAGTAAATAACAAGACAAGAGCTCTGCAGTCGTGGGGTTTTGAGGGGCTGGCTATACCAATATAGTTGAACAAGTTCCTACAATGCATTTTTTTCACTGACACATGAATGTTTACCGGACTCTTGCCATCTGATATGCTCTCGCATACATGCTCTCGCTGTGTGAGGCATGGGAACGCCCCTGCGTGATGTAGCCGAACGCAGCCAGATGATGTAAATCAGGTTAATGAAATGTACCAATATGACACAAAGACATACCAACACATGGTGGATAATTAGTGAATAGTATTGTACTAATTAATTACATTACCCTACACAACATTGACTCATCACACACATTACATTGCACTACACTACGCACATTACACTGCGCTACAGTCTCTCTCACACATCCAGTAGTACAGTGACATGAGTAAGTTTGGGCACCCTTTTGGAAAATCATTACATCGGTTTATCCCTAGAGCTTTTGAAGCACTTTTATCATACTGTGGTCAGATGAGACTGAGCTAGAGTTGAATTATTTAACCGTAACAATGGGAGGTGTGCATGGCAAAAACAATGCACAGTGAATTCTATGGCATCTGAATTTCATCAGATTTTTTAAAAGAATGTTCAAGTGTCAAGTCACAAACTTCAAGCTGAGCAGAAATAGGAGTTTCCAGCAGGACAGTGATTGCACTACACCAATGAAACAGTATATGCTATGGGTGTCATTCCGGGATTATTGAAGGGGTGTCTCAATTCATATAGGGATTGTGTTTCAAGCCATACCCCTTACTGCTCAGTTTGATGAGAAGAGGGGTAAGGGGAAGGCGTAGGGGTGGGGGTAGAATTTAGAAATGGGATTCAGACTTAGTTTTCCTGTCTCACTCTCTGCCGGTCTCACTCCCTGTCTGTCTCTCTGCAGACTTGGTTTTCCTGTCTCACTATCTGCCTGTCTCACTGCAGACTTGGTTTTCCTGTCTCACTCCCTGCCTGTCTCTCTGCAGATGTGGTTTTCCTGTCTCACTCTCTGCCTGTCTCTCCGCAGACGTGGTTTTCTTCTCTCACTCTCTGCCTGTCTCACTGCAGACGTGGTTTTCCTGTCTCACTCTCTGCTAGGGGTGTAAATAATAATCAAAATGTGTTGATGCGTCGATCCTACGGCCGGCGATTTAATCGAATCGCATCGTATCGTGGGGCGTTCTTAAGTATAGAAAATAATCGAATCCCTGCTTTAAGCAATCGATACCATATCGTATCGTCATGGAGGCTGTGATTTACACCCCTACTCTCTGCAGACTTGGTTTTCCTGTCTCACTCTCTGCCTGTCTCTCTGCAGACGTGGTTTTCCTGTCTCACTCTCTGCCTGTCTCTCTGCAGACGTGGTTTTCCTGTCTCACTCTCTGCCTGTCTCTCTCCAGTTCGAGCTCTGCAGTCTGCAACTTGTCCAGCTGCTGCTGCAGAACCATGCACTGTTCCTTAAGCTCCGCCTCTTCCTGTGCGACCCTCTGTAGTTCCTGCTCTAGGGCACGCATCACTTCCTCCTCCTCCTCCTCCTCCTCCACGCTACCCGAGCTCCGCCTCTCCTCTGCCGTGCCGCCGCCACCTTTGGACACGCCCTCTGTGTCGCCATGGCAACAGTCAGGGATCTCAAGTTGACATTTTTGGACCTCGAAGATGCTGTCCTGCATGATGACTGCAGCCTATGGATATCAGTACACACATATAAACACGCACACAGTCACACATGGTGTTACAGGTTGGAGCAGAGACGGTGAAAATCTTTGGTTGGAGTCGCGCATAATGTTAGAAGTTGGTCTATGGTAGTGTTGAGTAGGGTGTGCGTGTGTGTGTCTGTGTGTGAGTGTGTCTGTGTGTGCGTTTGGGTGGGTTACCTGAAGGCTGAGCAGGATTCTAGTCACTGAGTGAACACATTCAGATGCCTGCAGACACACACACACACACACACAATACATAATACATAATATATAAGCGTCCGATTCGATTGCATGCTTGGTCAATTGCTAGATTTGAACATGCACAGAAGTGGGATCACATTATGTATTGAGAAGAGGGCGCTTTCAGATGATTTTGTCCCAGACCCGGTCAAATCGGTCAGCGACCATGTAAAAATAAAATAAGTAAGTTTGTTCATTTTGATCTTTTTTACCTTAAAGATAAGATGGTGGGTGTGACTTAATGTCGGAACCCATGTTTGCCCCACCCCTTCCACGTCCAGGACTTGAGAAGTGTGCTGGTGGCCGTTGCTAGGCAACCAGACGAAAGCCTGGGCCCACAGCATGAGAGTGACAGCCAGCTTCTCCACTGCAGGCAGAGAATTAAAGGCAGTAAGTGAATATACCTCAAAAAAAGTGAATATGTTGTGAAACATTGTGTATTTAAAAAAAAAACAGAGAGAAATGGTCAGTGTGAGTTGGTCAGTTGGAGTTTATCTGAAATTGTCTCCTGCTGAGTGACCCATGGGACATCTCCGACGCACCTGCCAGCTGATGTATGTGAAAAAAAATGCAAGTTTTACATTACCCTGATAGCAAAGGGACATTGAATACCTTGAATGTTTCTACCAGCCAAACTGAAATTTGACTGGCATTTGGCCCTGTGTGCGTGTGCTCAGGGCCGGATTAATGCACAGGCTAGATATGGCTGCAGCCTACGGCCCCCCACCTGCCATGGGGCCCTCGATTGGTCAAAAGTGAGAAATTGCAGAATTATGATGATGCAATATTGAAACTTCTGTCATGTTGAGTACAGTTGGTAGACGTGTTGTCCCTAATTCCTAACATGTAATTATGACACTGTCCATGTAAATTTGTCACAAAATTTGCTTTCCGAGGGGCTCCACAGCAACCTGTAGCCTAGGGGCCCCAGGCCATCTTAACCCATTGACGCCTAAGGCACCTGCAAAAAAAAGGGTGCTGAATGCCTGAGCCCTTTATAAGTAAGGCTGCCCTTAGCCTATACAAAGCCTAAATATCTCAGCTTCTGGAGCACATTAAAAATATGCACTAAGTTGCATTTAAATGCTAAGAGCCTCATCTTCCATTAGAATGTGTTCATTCATCTCAAACAAAGAGATTTTTCACAAAGTTGTCTCAAATCTCATGCGTAATGCAGCTCCAGGCGCCATGGCCAATGTTGCGCAATGCAACATCAGGCATCAATGGGTTAATCCGCGCGCGCGCGCGCGCGTGTGCGTGCGCGTGGGCGTGCGTGTGTGCGTGCGTGCGTGCGTGCGTGCGTGCGTGCGTGTGTGTGTGTACCTTCTTGCTTGGCCTGAGTCAGAAGCAGGGAGGCCTGGGGGATGTTTTGTAGGCATGGCCACACCAGCAGCTCAGTTTGACTCCAGCCACCAAGATCAGCAAACACCCGCAGCTTCTCCTCAAGCACAACACACACCTACACACACACACACACACACACAAGCACACAAGCACACATACAGTACACATACAGTACACACGCACACGCACACGCACACGCACACGCACACGCACACACACACTACACACGACTGGTAGATTACAATGCATGCTTTAATCATATATACTTGTATGTAATAAAATACAGACACACAGACATACACTTACCTGCATATCCAGAGAGAGAAGAGATTCTGCACACAAACACAAACAAACACATGAAAATGGAACTATTGGGGCTAATAGCTCTTCTGTATTATCTTGTAATAAGAACTAAATTGGCAGAAATGTACAGCCACAAGACAAATGCCTTCTTTCACTGCAGTCAAATGTGCTGCATATGTTTTTGTATTGTTAAAAGGCAGCAAGTTGAATGTGGTGTTTTTTTCTATTATTTGACCTTTTTAATGGTAATTGACATTTTTTTTTAAATAAAGTTTTTGAAAGGCTGGTAAAGATTAACCTGGCTCTCGCAGCTCAGGAAGTGTAACGAAGATGCACGAAGCACTAGGGGTCTCGCAAGAGCCAGGCTAGGTAAAGGCGGATGTTCGTGACGTGACATCACATCCTCCTTTACCAGACTTTCAAAAACTCACGCACACTGATCATTTCACTGTTTTCTGTATAAAAGAAAACAGTGCAATGGTCACTGTGCAGGAGTTTTTTCAAGCTATCTGCTGAGTGATCCATGGGCCCTCTCCGACGCACCTGCCAGCTGAGGTGTGCGAAAAAAAACAAACAAGTTTACCATCAGCATACTACAATAAGATAGTCTGGTTGGGTAAACAATTAAAGTCATTTATTATGAAGTGAAAACAGTACCTTGGAAGCCTTGTAAATTCTGGGATTTGAATTCATCATCTGCCTCCACTTGCTTCTTGTTTCCTATGAGACTTAACCACAGAAACATGAATGAATGAATGAATACACCTTTATTGCCCCGAAGGGAATTTGTCTTGCGTTTTGGGAGTACAATAAACACTTGGACAGACAATTACAATAGCACACAAAGACAAGACT
>NC_085864.1:45841190-45848690 GCF_034702125.1 Engraulis encrasicolus
GCCAAACGCTCACACATAATTAGACTTTACTTCGCACATATCCCACTTTTCTATGCACATACACCCTTAAAGCTCGCACACATACCAGTGTTACTACGCACATGCTTGACTTTTCCCTCACGCACATACCACTTTTTTCTTACACATCACTACCATTCAAAATCGAGATTTCAGATGGTGTTTATGACAGGGAAATGGTATGTGTGCGACGACGTTAGTGTTGTGTGTCTCTGAGAAAGTGGTGTGTGTGTGTGTGTATGTAAGTTGTAGTGTGTCACACAAAAAGTGTTGTGTGTGCGAGCTAACATGTAAATTAAGGGCCGAGCTCCGCCCAGGTGCCAGCTCATTATGCAAATGCAGACCGAGTAAAGAAAACATTGAATATTCTGACCATTCTGAACGTTACCCTTCTATTATGTAAAAAAAAAAAAAATATATAAATAATAAAATGAATGGTGATACAGTTTCAGAAATAAAAATATTAGCGTCCACTCAAGACAGGAAGTGAAAAAACAACAACCGGAAAACTAGCCCAACCTACTTTCTTTGCCTGAATGACTAAAACGCGGGAGGTGAACCAGTGAACTTGCGGTCGCTGGCACACGGACATAACGGCTTGTTGGATGGCTGCTCCAACAAGGGACAGGCATGCCATGGAGCTGAATGCAATTACCGGTATGTGTGCGAGCTTTAAGGGTGTATGTGCATAGAAAAGTGGGATATGTGCGAAGTAAAGTCTAATTATGTGTGAGCGTTTGGCGTGCATGTGCAAATAAAAGTATTGTGCGTATGAGTGTAATGTGTGTATGTGTGAGAGGCAAAAGTGGTGTGTGTCAGAGCATGGCAACCCGACCGAAGCCCGAAGGGCCGGGTCGGAACCCGACGGGCCGGGCCGGACTCGGACAAAAAAAATAGAATATCTGTCGGACTCGGGTCGGGCTCGGGCTTGAACCAAACAGACATTGTGAAAATTGTAAGCAATCAGAGGAAACGTTTCAGTTCATGCAAACGGCAGTTTTGTGATTAAAAAATAAGTAATTGAATATGCATAAATGAAAATGTTGGTAGGCTACTCGTGCGAGTGATTATTATTGGCTGTATGCACGCGCCAGTTACCAGTGGCAACATGGACGCTCACTCCCAGTCAGCCGAGCAGGAATGCCGAGTCAACTTGCTTTCTTAATAAGCGCCAAATACAGTTGTCAGTGAACGTGTGGTATTTTGTTGTAGGCCTAGTGTAGGCCATGTTTTAGCATGCCTTCGGTGCTGTCTTAAATGTTGAACATAAAATGACGAAGTTTGTCACTGCAGTGCTCGCCAAGGATTACATTTCCAGCAAGGGGTAGCAAGGAGCATAATATGGATTAAAGAAGACGCACACGCTACGTGGAGTTGCCTAAGGTAGGGGCGAAGAGGTTTCCTGTTACTACTTTGTCCGCTGTGACATTTCATGTCCTTCACGTAGGTTCTTAATTCTTGTCACTTTTACTGTAGCCTACAGTTGTAACTATGCGCGTGCAACCTTTCCTGATTTTATATTGACCGCATGGACATCAGGGGAAAAGACATTCTCTTGGAGGGCCGAACAGGCTACTGTTCTTCGGGGTGAACTTATAGCCCATCCTTCTTAACTACAAGGAGTGGCATCTTCACCGGCTCGCGGGGATTTATTTGCACTAACAGTAACGTAACAAATGCGTCCATAGCCGTGCTGACTGCATCCAAACCGTATTCGTTAGTTTTCGCCTTTCTTATCCTCTCACGCCCCTCCCATGCATTTGATCACAGCCCCCAACATCTCTGGTCTAACCGAAAGAAACATAAGGTGCGCTGTCACATGTATGCGTGTGTTTATACTTACTATGCGTGCGTAACTAAATTAGGCTACAGCAAATTGCCTCATCCTAGTTGCCTATCCTGGATATTTATCACGTGCTATTTTGAGTATGAAGGAGGCCACATAGAAAATATTGCTTGCGCACAGGTTCTGTTGTTATTACAGTGGTCTCGGGCTTCGGACGGGTTCGGACACAAACATTTTAATTAGTCTCGGGCTCGGGTCGGGGTTGATCACTTTTCTGTCGGCTGAGGGCCGGGCTCGGACAGAAAAAACCGGCCCGAGCCACGCTCTAGTGTGTGTGCGAGGTCAAAGTAGTTTGTGTGTGAGATTTTTGTTACTGCGTGCATGAAAATGTGGTGTATGCACAACGTTTTCCTGTTCGAGTGCAAGCAAATAACAGTGTACGTGCAAACCTTTCGGGTGCATGTGCGAGGAAAAGTAATGTACGTGCAAGCTTTTAGCGGTGATGTGCGAGGAAAAGTAAGGTACGTGCGAGCTTTTAGCGGTGATGTGCGAGGAAAAGTAAGGTACGTGCAAGCTTTTAGCGGTGATGTGTATGCAATTCCTGACATATTGGCTAGGCGGCGCCTCATACAGTCGCAGTCCACACAGAAATGCACTTCAGACCGTTTCATGGAACTTTGCGCGCTGGCGCTGTCAGCTCGTCATTGCATAGCAACCATACAATCAATTCGGAACTACTTTGCTTAGCGGAGCAGGTAAACAAAGTATGATGAAGGTAACTAATAAACATGAATTCGAACATTTATTCTGGTATTTTGTTGGCAATTGAACTATTGTATAAAAGCAATATGACCCTCGTGGTCGGGATGATGTGCACTGACATCCTCCCTGGTGTGATTGCCGACGGCACTCAGCCTTCGGCTTCGTGCCTATGGCCGAACCACACCAGGGAGGATGTCAGTGCACATCATCCCTCCCACTCGAGTCATATTGCTTAAATGACTCATTTTTGAATTGTGGGCACAGATAAAGAAGTCAGGTGTGTGTGTGTGTGTGTGTGTGTGTGTGTGTGTGTGTGTGTGTGTGTGTGTGTGTGTGTGTGTGTGTGTGTGTGTGTGTGTGTGTGCATGTTACCTTCATAAAGGTCTGTAGTTTCCTGTTGTTCTGCAGGAGCTGCTTGTACAGCTCCACAGCGTGTGTGTGTTTGCTGCAGAACTCTCCATACACAACCGTCATCTGGGAACCACTCTGTCCAGAGAACTGATACACACACACGTAAACGCAAAATCAAACGCACACGCACACACACACATAAACATAAACACACACACACACACACACACACACACACACACACACACACACACACACACACACACACACACACACACACACACACACACACACGGTAGCTGACAGCTTTGCCATCCAACACCCCCCCCACACACACACACACACACACATACAGTATATCGGTGCATGCACATAATTACTACAATACTCTGAAAGTAAGTAGAATAAGCCGGTGAAGCTCTATGGACGGAGGAGCCGCGGAGACGCCGGCAGAGGGGGGCATCCGAGCTCGCCATGTCACCAACAACGATCAGTGCATTCATGACTTATGTTTCGACATGCGTCTTCATCAGAGTCCTCAGCACATCCGTGTGGCACCAGATTCTTTTTCCTTTCTACTTATGATTTAGTCCTGCTCTGGTTGCACCGGATTGTTAATTTAGATTAAGCACGGAATGCGCATTTCCTTTGTTTTACAAGACTCTGAATGTGTTTGGCATACACACACACCTGTTGCGTGAGAATGTCTCCAATGCGGTGAATCAGGAAGTTCCTGGGGTTGCTAGGGTCCGAGCATTCTCGTCGCCGCATCTCCATGGCGACCAGGAAACCGTAGTGCAATGGGAGGAGCTTGTCTACGCAGGGCAGCATCTGTCCAATCACATCGCTGCCCAGCTGACAGTCCTCCTGGAGGCCACGCCTCAAAGCCTCCGACATCACACTCAGAGTCTGAACGTACTGCCTCTCTGTTTGCATCAACTCTAACACACACACACACACACACACACACACACACACACACACACACACACACACACACACACACACACACACACACACACACACTGTGTGACTTACCATACACCATAATGTACATAAACATAATCTGTTAAAATTTGTGTGTGTTTGTGTGTGTGTGTGTGTGTGTGTGTATGCGTGTGGACTAGGTGAGTTATGAGGACAGATGGGCAGTCCTCATAAAAATGTGCATTATAAAGTGATTTTTCCAGCATGTTGTAGCATGTTTTTCTCCAAAGACCAACTTAGTCCAACATACAATGTTTTTTTTTTAAGATTTTAAAAGTTGAATCTAATTGTCCGCCGTACGCACCTCAAACAGTGTGCGTTTACTGAAACCCGAAGAAAGATTTTGAAAAACAACCTGACATATTACATTATACACATATACTGCACGTATTACATAAAAGTAAACACACACACACACACACACACACACACACACACACACACACACACACACACACACACACACACACACACACACACACACACACACACACACACACACAGTACCATAGATGATCTCCTGCCGCTTGATGGTCTTGTGGTCAAGAGTTTTGTAGAACTCATCCTCCACTGCTTCAGCCCAACAACCTGCTACACACACACACACACACACACACACACACACACACACACACACACACACACACACACACACACACACACACACACACACACACACACACACACACACACACACACACACACACACACACACACACACACACACACACACACACACACAAATACAAATACACTCACAGTGGGAGGAATCAGTTAGTGGCACCGCCTAAATTTGTTATAAAATGAAAACAATTGCAATTGTGTGCAAAGTGAAAAACTAGCAGCTACTGTAACATTCAAATAGACTTTCAAGTTGGTCTGATCCGCCTGTGAATGTGTTCCTTGGCTGTGTGTATCAGTGGTGCGTGCAGAGATTTTGGGGGGCAGGTGCTGAAGTGGGGGTGTTGGGGGCGTGTGGAACTTCCGATGGCCTTACTCAATTCATAGAGGCTAGTATAAATTATATCAGGACATTATTGTAACATGCATTTGATCGTGAAGCATTTGAAGATTCATGTCAACATGGACACACAGTACATTATGACAAAAATCTTTTAAAAATGATTGTCCAAAAAGGGTTTTTTTGTCCAGTAGGGCAAAGTGGCAGGTACTTTAGCACCACCTCATCCCCTATCTCTGCATGCCTGTGGTGTTTAGGTAATGAAGAAAACCGCACACCGATGAACTCCCATTTAAGCCATTTTTATTGCGTGACGTTTTGGGCCAACCTGGCCCTTCCTCAGACAATAAAAATGGCTTAAATGGGAGTTCATCGGTGTGCAGTTTTCTTCATTACCTATGGATTAACTTTTTTGAACCTGCACCTGAAACCAGTCACTGTATGCGCGTGAGATTCGATTGGGATGCCTATGGCAGTGGTGCTCAAACTGTGGTACGCGTACCACTGGTGGTACTTGAGACATCTCTGGTGGTACTTGGAATGCCATTATGAACCTCTCCTGTATTGACTGGCAAAAGGTGGTACTCGGAGAGCTCAATATTTTCTCAGGGGGTACTTCACACAAAAAGTTTGAGAACCACTGGCCTATGGAGTTTATCCATCAGTGGTTGTTACTGACCTTCAGTGCTGGTGTGTGATGAGGGATTGTTGGACACCACCGCAGCACAGCCTTCACTGTTGCTACGCTTCCTGGCCATGGACACACACACACACACACACATGCAAACAAACACACCATTGATAGGTTTGGTATTTAATGTGTATAGATGTAGAGGTATTTACTCATGTGATTTACAGTTTTGCTACCACTATAGTCTGATGCTTAAAAAACCAAAGTAGCTATAAACACAGTATCTCTGTACATTAAACAAAGGTTAAGCTTTACCCCCCCCCTCCCCCCGCAATTTTGCAAAGTGATTGCTTCTTCAGCAACAGACATATGCCAGCAATCTAAACACTATTTGATACGCAAGACAGGTTGTTCAAAAACGGAAATCTCAATCAGTGTCAGTAACAAACACATTTGTTCACACAGTCTGTGAATATGGTCATTTATCCAAGTTATCTAAGCGACTGGACTTCTTTGTTTCGGATTCGTCTGCCCGTGCGATGCTGCCACGGAATATTTGTTTTAAAAGTTTATGACGCTTCACATTACCGATTTCATGTCACATTTTCAAATTTCAAAGCATACAATGGTGTTGGTTATTGGGGGAAAGGAGAATAAAAGCATCATGCCATTTCTGTTCCTGACACGCATGCGCGCGCGCGCGCGCACGCACGCACACACGCACACACACACACACACACACACACACACACACACACACACACACACACACACACACACACACACACACACACACACACACACACAGTACCTCTGTGAGTTAGTTGTACAGCCCTGGGTTAGGACCTCGCCCTCTGATGTCAGACAGGACTCTGTAAGAAGGTATAGTTGCTGTGAGTTGAGTGTGTGTGGTGTGTGTGTGTGTGTGTGTGTGTGTGTGTGTGTGTGTGTGTGTGTGTATGTGTGTGTGTATTTGTGTGTACTTGTGTATGTGTGTGTGTGTGTGTCTCACTGGCAGTGCTGGTAGGGTTGGAGATCATCGTTGTGGTCTCTTGTTTGGAGATCTGATGAGTAGAGAAGAAATTGGGAACAATCCAAAATCCAATCCGGATTTACAGATAACCATAGTACTGAAACTTACTCACTGTTGCGGATCAAACTGATTGTCCCTTTTCTTAATGATCTGTCCTGATACTTAACGATCTGTCCTGATTTTTGCTTACAATAAAAAGGGTTGATTGGGTTGTTGAAATGTACCAGGCCTAGGCAACCCAGACCAACAATCAATATTACAATCAGTCATTATAACGGTGCACTATTAAATGACTTAAACTATCTTACTGCTAGCAGCTGTCACTCAATTTACTCAGGCTTCCCAAGTAGGCTTTTAAAAAATGTATGTGTGCACTTAATGGTGAAGCTTTAAATCTCATTGTGCTTGCAATTTCTTGTAATAACAAGAAATAAAACCATTTTATATTCCATTCTATAAGGTCATTTAATGATAAATATAATGTATTGCGATGGAATTGTGAAAATTAAATTCTGAATTCAAATGATAATGGCTAACGCACCTTTCTCCTTCTGATGTGTTCCGTTAGCAGACTCAGAGTTCTATTCAGATGCCTCTCTTCACTTCTCTCTTCTTTCTTCTCATCTTCCACCTCTTCACTCCTCTCTTCTTTCTTCTCATCTTCCCCGTCTTCACTCCTCCCTTCTTTCTTCTCATCTTCCACCTCTTCACTCCTCTCTTCTTTCTTCTCATCTCTCCACTCTTCACTCCTCTCTTCACCATCTCCGGACACCTGGTCACCACTAAGAGCTGAGCTGGACACCTGGTCCTGGGTAGCAGCTGTAGTGGACACCTGGTCCTGGGTAGCAGCTGTAGTGGACACCTGGTCCTGGGTGGCAGCTAAGGGAGGCACTAGGTCCTGGGTGGCAGCTAATGGGGGCACTAGGTCCTGAGCAGAAGCTGAGGGGGGCACTAGGTCCTGGGTGGCAGCT
>NC_085864.1:45853690-45886190 GCF_034702125.1 Engraulis encrasicolus
TACTTATGCCATACTTTTGTATTAAGTAAGTATTACTTTTGGTCCTTAGTTAAGTATGACCTGATAGCTAATTAACTATTAACTGTGCCCTTACTTATCTATTAGTTAAATAATAATATGCTATTGTTATCTAATAGTTAAGTAACTGCTTACTAATGCTCAACATATGCATTAATAACAATTAATATGTGTCTAATATGGCGTTAAGTAATGATTATTAACCCTTACTTAAGTATTAGGTTATAGCTACTTTACTGTTAATTATGGCCCCTTATTTGGAAGTGTTACCGTAATGGGGACCCAATTTGGGCCCCCTATCTCCATGGGCCTGCACGCACACACACACACACACACACACACACACACACACACACACACACACACACACACACACACACACACACAGACACACACACACACACTCACCTGGTGCGATGAAGTAGAACATATTGTGGTGTCGTACGGGTACTGTGTGTTTCAGGGTGGAGCCTTCCAGAACCACAAACAATTCTGTATCCTCGCACCCTTCGATCGACGCATACACCTTCGCCTCCCCCTACCACACACACACACACACACACACACACACACACACACACACACACACACACACACACACACACACACACACACACACACACACACACACACACACACACACACACACCAGTGTGTAAGTGCCCAGGCATTTTTCTGTACATCTCTGGAGAAAGAGAGCACTGCAAAATTATCAGTTAATGTGATTTTACAACTTATAGGTATGCATTTTCATAAAAACACATTATGGTCATTCATATTAAAAATACAGATTTTTTTCAAGAAAGGGGTGAATAATTTAATGCATTGAACTAGTGTACACCAAAATTATCATTATATATAATTGTCATTAGTTAAGGATTGCATTATTATAATGTATTGCATCTCTCAACATCACTCATTGTTATTATTTTATATTTCACAGTGTGGCACCGCCTCACAGACCTATGGACTTGGGGGTGCACAGGAAAATAGTATGGCACGACCCATGTAAGAGGGACCTTGCCTGGATTATGTCGATATACTGTATGGTGGCCTTGCCATGGTAAAGTTTGGAAACCTTATTTAAAAAAAACACCCCCCTAACAATCTTTAAAATTGAGTTTTAACCGTGTGTGTGTGTGTGTGTACTTACATACAGTGGGACTTCTCGTCTGCTTAATTTCATCCTGTACGTGACAGAATATGTCAGAAATACAGATCTGATGCGCAAGTTTGAAAGAGAACCTGACATAAATTAAATATTAATGTTGCCTTCCAGAAGAGACTGACATTAAAATCAAGAGTCATATGGAAAACAATGGCTGCACCAATTGATACAGACTGGTTACAGATTTGTGTTGACTGGTGTAACCAACAATTTCCAAATACTGTTGTTTTAAGTTATAGTCATCTATTTCTATGTGCTGACAATTTTTTTCAGTTTTAGAATGATTTGTCAAAAGTTATTTAGAAAATGCCTGAGAGGGCATTTATATGTTTCTATACAGCATTATCATATAAAATTAAATTATGAAATAATACCAATGTGATTTGTTTTCAAGTCCCGGCATGATATTAAGTAACTGTTTTTGCCAAGCACACTTTTTTTCTGTGCAGTTGAAAGTAAATACCCAACATTACATATTTTATTGCCGTTGTGCTATTTGACTTTTTCAGGGACAACCAGACAATCATTTTGTTAACCCCCCCCCAAATACAGTAAATAAATACAGTATATAAAGTTAACAAAAACTGATGGAAATGTCTATTGAAACACACACACACTGACCTGTTTCTTTTCAGCACTCCCCGGCGTTCTTTTCTTCTCTTCCCTATACTCTTCTCTTCTTTACCTTTCTCTTCCCTATACTCCCTCTTCTCTCTGTCACCCTCTTTGCAACTTAACCTCTCCTCTTTCACCACTTTTACTTCCTCTCCTCTTATTCTGCCTCTTTTCTCTCTTCTGCTACCTTTTCCTTCTCATACCATCAACTATTTCCCCCAGTGACTCAAATCTCTCCGTGCCTCTACCGTCCTCATCTGTTCCAGGATCCTTCCCTTGTGTCTGTCACCTCCAGGGCTGCACTGGCCATCTGGCAAAGCAGGCATTTCCCGGTGGGCCCCGCACCCTTGTGGCCCCCTATTATCATAAATGCACCCCCCCCCCCTTTTTTTTTACATGTCTGAAAATAGGGGCCCACGAGTGCCGCTAATTATGACGGGTCCCTTTAAAGGAACAGACCACCCTTTTTTGAATTTCACACATTTGCTGTATTTCCAAGCATTATTCATTAATGTCATTTTTGTGTATGTGTTTGCCCCTTCCGTCCAGTGAACACTTGTGGCTTGATGCCAGTTGCAAGTTACTTCCAGTGATTATGCTAAGCTATGCTAATAATTCTGATCCAATAAATCCAAGTACTGCAAACACTGATAAGAAAATGATATGCATATTCATGAATAATGCTGAGAAATAGGCTACTGCAAATGCTATGTGAAAATCAAATGGTGGTCTGTTCCTTTAAAGCAGGTGTCACCAACGTTGTGCCCGCGGGCGCCAGGTAGCCCTCCAGGAGTCCCTGAGGTGCCCACCAAGGATGTTAATAAACAGTGACGACTGTAAGATTTTAGTTACAATTAATGCTTTTCTTGATTTAAATATGAGATTATTTATTCTTTATAACCTACAGTATAAGTAAAATATCATTCAATAATAGTCTGATTTGAGAATGATGCCAAGACATCAGTAGAGGATTTTGAACAAAAGTAGCCCTCAGATGTCCCTCAGAAGCCCTCGGTAGCCCTTGGGTAGCCCTTGGTAGCCCTCAGACCCAGAAAGGTTGGGGACCCCTGCTTTAAAGGGACACTGTGCAGGGAATGGTCAAAAAAGCTACTGCAACTATGATGCTCATTGAAACTGAAAGTCTTCACATGAAAGTTTACTAAGTAATAAACACATATTTCCTAGTATGGTCCAAGTACAGTCATTTTTGCAGCTAAAAATGGCTATTTTTGGAAATTCAAAATGGCAGACCATGGAGAAGATCCTCCTTTTCATGTGTGAAAAGAGCAATTTTCCCAGTCATAATGAATACTTAGAATCTGATGGTGGTGGTAAGTATTCATGAAAAAGGAAACATTAGTGAATGGGCAGCATGAATTCTGGAAATAAACAAGTAAAAATCTCACACAGTGTCCCTTTAAGCTAAAAGTGCCCAGGCCCTATTTCTCCCCTAGCCCAGCCCTGGGCACCCAGTACAGCTCCATATCACTGGCCCTCCATCTCTCCCCTCTCCCTCCCTCCCGCATGAATCCTGTCATCCATGATGACTTTGAACTTCCTCTCCAATTAAATTAGTCACATCCTAATTAATTTACCAGACTGCTAATATGCACAGACACACACACGCATACACCAGCACACAGGCACAGATGTATGTGTAAGGGATGGTATTAAACAGATCTTGCATGGAATGTCATTACAGTTTTTTTTCTCGATTGTTTACACACAATTTCTGGATCTTGACACACAATTCTAAAAACATCTTAACATTTTACCAAACCCATGAACTACCCATGAGCTACTGACTATCAAACACAATTCATTATTTACACTCAAAATTCAGTTCTAAATGCAGTTTTGGATTTGACACAATTTTTCACCAAGAAAAGCCCTGGTTCCACATGAACCTTGAGGTTGCACTGTCACTTTCTGTTGTAGACAGTTGGGTCAATGACGTGCAAAATGGCATTGTCATTCAGTGTAACGGATACCTTCTGCTGACTGTAACGGTAAACAAATTTGATTTTTAAATTGTTTCAAGTGAATGGATGACAGCCGAGGCTTTCATGAATTCACTGGAAAAAAATAAAATGAATAGGGTCATGTTTTTTACAGTTACAGTCAGCAGAAGGTATATGTTACACTGGATGACAATTTCTTTTTGCACGCCTTTGACCCAGTTGTCCTCTCTCTGCTACCTCTCCTGTATGCTGCCTTATTAGCTCGACAGGTAGGCCATCACTGGCGGCGAAAAGCTAGGTTGGTCACTATTACATTTCAAATACAATTCTTTCCTGTCGTGAACTTCGAGTGGTTTTATGTGGTTTTACTCAGTTTAGTGTAGAGGGAAGCGAGGGGCAACACACACACACACACACACACACACACACACACACACTAGATCTAGAGGTTGTGAAATAACAGTCATACACAAGAGATCAGATTATTTAGAATTTTAATCCATTCTGTTGCATTATGAGCTTGTCCTCATCTGTAGGACATCAAAGCCAGCAAGAGTGTGTGAGTGGTCTTTGCCGGCGTGTGGTGACATACAAGTTTCTGTGATCTGGAAGAGAGTGTGGTATCTTATCGTGCTATGTGGTGTCTGTGTGAGTGTGTGTGTGTTAGGTGTACTGTATGCATTTGATCTGAAAGGGTGTGTGGTGTATACTGATGCATAATATTTTGCGCTGCGTGTGGTCCGTGTTAAGGTGTGTGAGTGGTATGTGTGAGATCTGGAAGAGACTGTGGTGTTCACCAGTGCATAACGCTAGGTGTGTTAGTGTGTGTGTGTGTGTATTGTTGTGCGTGTGTCTGTGTAATCTGGAAGAGAGTATGGTGTTTGCTAGCGCCTACCGCCACATCCTTGGCGGTGTGTGTGTATGGTCTGCATTAGGGTGTGTGTGTTGTGTGTGTGTGTGTGTGTGTGTGTGTGTGTGTGTGTGTGTAATCTGGAAGAGAGTATGGTATTTGCTAGAGCGTACCACGACATCCTTTTGTGTGAGTGGTCGGTGTTAGTGTGTGTGTGTATTGTTGTGCGAGTGTGTTATCTGGAAGAGAGTATTGTGTTAGCTAGTAAGTAACGCAATGTCCTTGCTGGTGTGTGTGTGGTCTCTGTTAGTGCGAGTGTGTAATCTGGAGAGAGTGTGGTGTTTGGTAGAGCGCCGGTGTGTGTGTTTGTGTGTGTGGTCTCTGTTACTGTATGTGTATTGTTGTGTGTTCTGTGTAATCTGGAAGAGAGTATGGTGTTTGCTAGCGCGTACCATAACATCCTTGGCCGTGTGTGTGTGGTCTGTATAAGGGTGTGTATGTTATGTGTGTGTGTGTGTGTGTGTAATCTGGAAGAGAGTGTTTGCTAGCGCGTACCACAACATCCTTGGCTGTGTGTGTGTGTGTGTTTCATGTGTGTGTGTGTGTGTTATGTGTGTGTGGTCCGTGTTAGTGTGTGTGTGTATTGTTGTGTGATTGTATAATCTGGAAGAGAGTGTGGTGTTTGCTAGTGCGTAATGCTATGTCCTTGGCGGTGTCGCCACCGCTGTTGCGCGCGTCGGCCTGCAGGTGGCGATGCATCAGAAGCAGCTCGAGGCTGCGGCCGCTGGCGGGGTTCCCCGCGGCCAGATGCAGGGGCGTCAGGCCGCCGTGCGATTGGCTGTTGGCCGAGGCGCCCAGCCGCAGCAGGCAGGAGGCCACGGCCACGTTGTCCCATCGACAGGCACAGTGCAGCGGCGTCCAATCGTCTGCCGTTCGCGCCTCCAGCTCCGCCCCTGCACCAATCAGGACACAGACCACCTCCAGGTGGCCCCCGTAGGCCGCCCGGTGCAGAGGGGTGTAGCCGTCAGAGTCCCGGCAGCCAATCAGGGAAGAGTCTGAGGACACCATCCTCTGTACTGTGGCCACCTGGCGAAGTGAAGGGAAAAACAACAACATAGAGCAGGGGTGTCAAACTCATTTCAGTTCAGGAGCCACATACAGCAGTGGTCTCCAAATGGCAGCCGGGCCCGTGGGCCAGATCCGGCCCAGGCATGGCAAGCATTTGGCCCACATGAGGTTAGGACTAGGGCTGGGTAAAATAATCGATTTAAACGATCAATATCATTTAAAATTCACAATCAATTCACAGGGCACAAAATCGATTTTTTTGTTCTTTTTATTTTTTTTTAAATTTTATTTAGGTCTATGGAAAATAACCGGTAGGTATTAGTCAATTAGGCCTAGGTCTACTTATTACAAATTAGCAATCTGTTAACACTGTCAAGCCATAGCCCTTTGACATTTTTATATAAAAATAGGCAACAGCATCTTTTGGGGGAAATCCTGGCACCAATCGAATCGAATTGAATCGTGATTAATCGATTCAAAGCCCTAAGAATCGAAATTGAATCGATACAGGAACATGGCTGCGATACCCAGCCCTAGTTAGGACAATTGAAAACATACATGTATGCTATCTGTGGCCATACTGTCAATTTGTTTGGCCCTCAGCCTCAGTTGCGCCAGAGATTCTTTAAGTAATAGAGATATGCCAACGTAATAGGTTGCTATGGGCACCTAATGTGACCAGGTTCCGGTCTGCCTAAAGGGGTGTGTCATAATACTCCTAGCATTGAATAGAACAGTCCTTAGGTCTGCCTAGGTCTGCCTAAAGGGGGATTTCCCCCCCTCCCCCTTGCAATTGTAGAACCCGGAAACAATGGGCCAATGGAACCTCTCTCTCTCTACTCTCTCTGGTTGCGCTACATTATTTGGACCTTAGGGAAAAATAATTGGAGACCACTGACGTGCAGCCTATTTCATCTCAAGAGGGCCGGACGCCAGTAATGTCATTTCAAAATATTGCAAATTTCTTCACTTCTAGTCAATCATTTCGAGGTGGATGACAGCGGGTAAACTAGATGAGGAGCATTGACTTTAAATGGTAACCAAAGAAGGTGTGTGTGTGTGTGTGTGTGTGTGTGTGTGTGTGTGTGTGTGTGTGTGTGTGTGTGTGTGTGTGTGTGTGTGTGTGTGTGTGTACCCGGTTGTTCTCTGCAGCCCACAGCATGAGTTGAGCAGGTGTGAGTGTGTGCTGCAGACGAGCCTCCTCCTCAGCGTACCACTCCTCAGTCCTCACACACTCCTCCTCCTCCTCCTCTTCCTCTCCCTCGCTCCACCCACTTGCCGTCGCCATGGGGACCACACTCCTCTGACTCTGCAGCAGCTCCAGTTGGTCAACACCCTCGGGAAACTCCATACTGCGTGCACACACACGCGCGGGCACGCGGGCACACACGCACGCGGGCACACACACACACACACACACACACACGTTACAGAAACAACAATACACGCACACACACAATGTAGTATGTGACTGTTGGTGTGGTTGTATGGCTTATTGTCTATCTATCTATCTATCTATCTATCTATCTATCTATCTATCTATCTATCTATCTATCTATCTATCTATCTATCTATCTATCTATCACAAACTGTGTGCATGTGCCAAGTGTGGTTACTATGAATCAAATGCGTGTGCGATATGACTGTTGGGTATATTAGTTACTGTATCGAGCAGCTGTGTTGTGTGTTGTGCCCGGACAGTGCTTAATTTGTCAAGCGGGAGGTCCTGGAGCCCAGAGGATGGGTGGCTCCCCCCTGAGGAGGGGTCTGTGATGTCTTTCCATGAGGTTCCATCCAAGGTTCCGGAGCTCTCGTCTGAGGTTCCGGAGCTAGCTCCCCCTCAAATTAAGCACTGTGCCCGGAATAAACTAGGAAACGAGAGAAGTTCTCCTCGTGTGATTTACCCAATTCATACTAGTTATTACATGGTGTCAGAAGTGAGACACACACACACACACACACACATACACCCTTACATAGCTAACCAGATAACCACCTTCTAGGTGGAACAGTAGATAGATATTGGATGGTGTTTGTGATCAATAAGGATTGACTTGACTGACTGAGTATCTTTACTTGAAAACAGAAAAAATAAGCTTGGTGGTGAGACATGTAAAACGATTAGGCTAGTTGGATAGACAGCTGACATGACAACTACTAGAATTGATGTCTTTGTGTTCATGCACAATTTTGCCCTCCATGAGAATCTGCAATGACATGGTAAATTGGGTTGGGGAGTGGGGGACACACCAAAAGGATGAACAGGGCATCTCGTGTATGGTAGAGCTAGAAGAGACCAATGATACACCAGAGATTTTTTTAGGATCTAAACCGTCTCTGGATACACTCCCCTGACGTATAAGTCAGTGACAGAGATTTTTTTAGGAAGGATCTAAACTGTCTCTGTCAGTGATACACTCAGTGGTAGAGAGTTAGTTGCAGTTTAACACCACAACCTTGAAACACATTTAGCCTACCTTACACCGTCGATAAGAAAGACTCCCAAAAGACCTGCGGGAACACTCCGTCTGCTACTAAATAGGATCCCCTCGCGTGCGTTTGTTTACCACTGTACGAGCTGCCTTTATTCAGTATCGATGGTTCATGTCATGTCTTATGTCTATCGCTGTCGTTTCCGGATTCAAGATGTTTCGGTATCTATACATTATTGGCGATGTAGTTTGTTTTGGTTTTCCCATAATATAATGTATTGTTTCAAGAACTACATATCCCACGACGCACTTAAACGGATGTTATCACATTGCTTCCGTGTGGGAGGGAGATTCGCATGCCTCTCGTGAAAGCGACGTGAAACCTGAAAAGCATCTGAATTACAGTTATTAACTTGATAGTTACCTACTTTACTGACTTAGTTCAGCCCAAATCCACACGTATCCGAGTTAAGAATAAGTAAAGTTGGCGGTGTACGAATAGTCGCGCTATTTTTTGTTTTTTACTTGGTTGTGTCTTACTTTGAACCCGGAGTATTGTGGACTCCTGACACACACACTTCAACATGTCTTCTGCAGAATCCGCGTGAGTCTCTCTTTCAGTATGGTGTTTATTTCAATAGGGACCATGTGCAAAGTGCAGTAGTTACAGAAGTATAAAGTTGACATGCATCAGATTATAGGCAATCAAGGCTAATTGCCACCTGCAGACCCCGGGCAGGTGAAAAACACAATAGGCTACAGTAAATAAGAACAGCCACGCGGGCGTGTAGACACACATATGCACGCGCACACAGGACACTAAGGATATAAAATGTTATTGTCATGTGCAAAATGAATGCAAGCACTGAACTTAGTGCTGACGACAAGACTGATTAGCCTACTTACAAGATGTTGTGAATTTCATGATCTAATGGATTTCAAGGCAGT
Source organism: Engraulis encrasicolus (assembly GCF_034702125.1). NCBI lineage: Eukaryota > Metazoa > Chordata > Actinopteri > Clupeiformes > Engraulidae > Engraulis > Engraulis encrasicolus. The sequence continues at coordinate 45,862,751 of NC_085864.1, forward strand.
CTACTTAGGTCACTGCATTGGCTCCCAGTGAGGTTTAGCTTCCAACTATTCTGATTGTCAATTTGTCATAATTCACTCAATGACCTACCTAGGCCCTGAACACATTGAATATATGCTAGAACAGGGGTCCCCCAAACCTTCCCATGACAACATCAAAAGCATCTTTGTAACATGACATAAACACGGATGAATGTATACTGTCTTACCCTCTAATTTAAAACTTTCTTAGTCTCTTTGTCTCTTATATTAGTGCCAGATTCATGCCAATGTGGCTCTGGGCTTCCACTGTGCCATGAAAAGGGCACACTACGTTTTATTTAAGGTCCTATGGCATGCAATTTTCACTTTCTGAGGTTCTTGAGCCCTAAATTAGTTTCCCCAGTGGTTTGAAATGGCCGACTGTGTTCTCCAAGCTGTGCTTGTGTTTCCTCACTGTTTGTCAACAGAGCGTCCTATGGACACACAGATCCGCTGTGCCCGAGATGTCGTCATGCTGTGGTTAGCAAATGAAAAATTCATCACGCCTTCCCTTGTCCACGCCCCCCCCCCCCCCAGTCCCCACCCACTACCTGGATTAGAACCCGCCCAACTCATTTGAACGGACTCAAAAAGTGCCAGCGGTACACCATTTCTTTCCATTCGAAAAACTCAAAACTGAGACTGACAACGCAATGGCTAAACGACTGCATCATGGCAAATGCAATGTGCCTGGGTGTTCAAACGAAGACAAGAGCCTGTTCTCACTCCCTTCTTCTCAGCCTTTGAAAACGCAGTGGCTTAATTTTATTTGCTCGAGAGGTGTGACGTCAAAGCTTATACCCAAGAATGTCAATCTTTGCGCAAAACATTTCTCGGAGGACTGTTTTCACAATTTGGGACAATATAGAGCTGGTTTCGCCCAAAACCTGAAGCTGAAGTCTGGATCGATACCTACTCTTGATGGTCTATCAGCTAATGAACAAGTAAGTCATAATAAGCTGACAGTCGCTTTATGGTGCCAGTGTTAGCTGACTAGCCTGCATTAGCCATGAAGGCTACGCTGCTACAAAACCAATAGCCATATTCTGTTAAACTGGTTTAATTTGGAAAATCAACAGTAAAACACGACGGTAGTCTTTTGACCAAGTACCTTACCTGTTCATAAAGTTTGAGTTTACTGATACACCCCTAGGTATTGTCAAGTCAAGTAGCGACATTGACTGCAGCACGAATGTGTGCACGGCACGGCATCACTACCACTAATGTTAAAACTACATGCAGATTGTGAAATAGGCCCAACTGAAACAGTAATCATAATCTTATGCTGTGCATTTGTCCTTTAGTGTGTCAAATCCATAAGCGTTTGTCTAAAACAGCCTGGCATGTTAGGTAGGTGTGATGAGGCGTTGATCTATACATTTGCCTCTGTGAGGGACAAAAGAATGGGTCCTCCCACTCTGCTGTAGGCATTTGATGGGTGCTAATTTGATGGACCATTACTCTGCCTGTCTATGGGGGGGACAGGGTTTCAGCATGTTGTGCATTGTTTTATTGGCAAGAAAAAGGAGTTGCACACAGGAGCTTGATGCTATCAGTGAAACTGTTTTAAAAGCCGAAAATAAAGAGAAGCCAAAACAAAAAAATGGGTTATCAAATGTGTGCATTGTGTATTTGCATATCTCAATTAGTGTCACTGCTTTGTCTTCACAGGCCAGCTCATCAAGTGTTTTCGCTCAGACATCTCAGACCAGGGATTCCGCCTGCCAGACTGACCCTATTCGACTTGTTTTCACTGGTGGAGCAGCCACGGGCTGCTCTGGAGGACCAAAAGGTGAATGAATTAATGAATGAATGAATGAATAAGTTACACCTTTATTGCCCTGAAGGGAATTTGTCTTGTGTTTTGGGAGTACAATTTGGACAGACAATTACAATAGTAAGTTACACAATGACAAGACTAGACTAAAAAGACAACATTAGATTAAAATCCTACATACAATTAATGTATTACAGTTATTCTGTCTGAACTTAACTTTGTTAAAAGTTGTAGGCTTCTAGGCACAAAAGATGTTAACGCTCTATTTGTCTTCACTCATTTTAGCCTGATTACTTGTGTATGTTGTTTGACCTTTGGTGCCTGGAGACACATATACCAGCATGTGTCCAGGCTTTTGAGATTTTAGCTTTTTTAAAAATAAAAATGTGGGTATGTTATAGCTGAATGAACACGTTCTAATGCAAGATGAGTGTCTTGGAGTTCAAAATGCAAATTATTTCATGTTTTTGTGTGCATCAGAGGCTGAGATATCTAGGTTTTTATAGGCTGAGGGCAGCTTTCCCAACAAGGGCATAGGCATTCAGCAGTCGTTTTGCAGGTGCTTTAGGCATCAATGGGTTTAAGAAGGGTAACCTGTATCTAAGGCCAGAGGGTAGGGTGCTAACGGTGTTCTCACCTACAGAGGGCTTGGTGCGAAAGGGGGCCGGTTACTCAGTACTAACTGCAGTGTTTTTCCCAGCACTTTATTGCTAAAGCGACCACCTTGACAAAAAACACCCACCACCTTGACTAGGCCCCTGAAAAGATCGAGATTTCATGTTGTTAATGTAATTTCTAAAGGCGCTGCTTAGTCAAAAAGATACACTTTAAACCAGTGCTTAATTTGTCAAGTGGGAGGTCCCGGAGCACAGAGGATGGGTGGCTCCCCCAGGAGGGAGGGTCTGTGATGTCTTTCCCTGAGGTTCCATCCAAGGTTCCGGAGCTCTCATCTGAGGTTCCGGAGCTAGCTCCCCCTTGCTCCCCCTCAAATTAAGCACTGCTTTAAACGCCCCACCACCTTGACTAACAAAAATTCTGGGGGAAACACTGTACTGGAGTACTTGGTGTAGTTTCAGAACGGGTATTTCTCTTTTCCTTCATATGGTGTTTCATTAGACTTTCCTCACTAAAAGTCTAAAATGATCTTTCCATCTCAGCTATCCAGGGAAGCTTCTGTATGCGTGACTGGGAGGATGGGACATCATCATCATCCCACGCGGACCCTTCGTTTCTGTCGTCAACAGCTGTGCAGAGACCGGCAAAAAGACCTCGACTAGAGCTGGAGGAAGAGCTGGATGGTCCATTTGAGGGTACAAGCTCTGAGCTGACAGCGAGTGTTTCAATGGAACAGGATTCCACACGTGAGCCTGCCAACTATACACCAACTACTCCGGAGTCTACAGCACGGGCGTAAGTTACTCTGCATAAATCATTACATTACATTACATTACATTTCACTTAGCTCACGCTTTCATTTAATCAAAGCGACTTACAACTATTATTTTTCAGGGTATTGGTTACAGTCCCTGGAGCAATGTGGGGTTCGGCGCCTTGCTCAAGGGCACTTCAGCCATGGATGGAGGTCTAGAGAGGTCAGGGGGGATTTGAACCGGCAACCTCTAGATTGAAAGACCAACTCTCTAACCACTATGCCACGGCTGCCCTAAATCAATGTACTATACATTCTCAAAAGAGAAGTTGTTAGCCTGTTAGCAACTTCGGTAGTTGCCAATGGGAAAATGCATTGAAAAGAGCAAAGTAGCTACTGTAGTTATCAACTTTGGTTTTGAGAAATTCACCCCAGATCAAGTTTTTGAGCAACATGTCTAAGCGCTTACTATTCATGGCATGACGTTTTACAATTTAGAGCTATTAGCTGGACATGCATGACTTGAATTGATATCCATAACTATACAACTTGGTTGTTTTAAATTTTTGACTAGTAATGTACTACATACTGTATGACTATCACTGTCCAAGTGCCATCTTACATGTGTAATTTAAGTGAGCCTCATGTTTACAGCATTGCATATTTTTTAGAATTGTTTATGTGCTGCTTATACATTATCAAACCATTGCCAAAGATTGATCGTCAGGTGTAATTAAGATTACGTCTTCCTTTTTTTGTGGTTTCGAATAGGGAAGTTCCAGGCTCTTCCAGCCACCGGGAAAACAAGTTCATAGTGTACGAGAGCTGCATCATGGAGTTGTTCCAGAAATGTCCACTCTGCACACGGCCATGTGATGTCAGGAGCCAGCGGCTGGGGACGTTCTTATCTGTCAATCAGCAGTGCTCACATTGTTCACACACGAGACGGTGGAATAGCCAGCCTATCCTTGGGAGCACACCTGCCGGCAATCTACAGCTTTCTGCTGCCATGTACCTAAGTGGAGCATCCTTCATTCTAATCGAAAAGGTAAATTATGTACTGAATAAGGGCCTTCGCACATCGACTCTGACAAAGTGCTTAGCAGCACTGCTCTGCCAAAGTTTGATTCCAATCTTTTCAATAGAACCCCACACACCAGCGCTGATGTCCGTGGACATCGGCTGGCAATTAGGGATGAGTTCTATTTTGTTGGAGCCACCCATTGATTATCCATGCTCTGCTGGGGTGAAATTGTGTGCGGGGGTCGGAATTGTGTCGGAAGCAAAAGTGCTCCGCAGGGCTGTTGGAACCGGTGTGCGGCGGGCCTAACAGCGCTTACTATACTAGGACTGCATTTTACTTCAAATCATTTCATTTTCATTGAGTCGTATGACAACCTTTCTACTGATCTCCCATTACTAACAGGTCTTCAAAGCATTGAAGCTGCCGCTGTTTGGCTATGAAACATTTCGCCGTCTTGCCAGGGCGTTCATCGAACCGGCAATTCTTCACCACTGGAAAGTGACGCAGGACATCACTCTACAGCGGCTTACCCAGGAGGGCAAAGTCATCCTCGGCGGTGACATGAGGGCAGACTCTCCAGGTACACACCTCACACAACCTTTGTATCACATCACATCACTTCGCATCCGTCTCCCATCAGATACACTGGCTTCCTGTTCAGTCTCGCATGAAGTTCAAAACCCTCCAGATTGTTTACAAAGCCCAGAGCCAACAGTTGAAACCCTACCTCTGCACCCTAACTTACCCACCCACTCTCTGCGCTCCTCTGACACACCCCTTCTGTCCGCCTCTTCCATGAATATCTCATCCCATTGATGCTCTCTGCAGTACTACTATTGTAACATTTTAGTTGTATGGTGACCTTGGGTGTTGTGTAATGCACTCCAAATAATATATAGTATTATTATCCTTAAGTTTTGATACTTAACTCTAGTGATGTACACAGGAATACGATAATGGTTAATGCTTGAGGTGAAAAGGAGTGACAAGAAAATATTGAATATGTTGACTGGTGATTAATAATGTATCTTTTGATCAAAACAGTTCCCTCTGCAAAGTATGGGAGTTACGCTATGATGGATCTACGCACTAACACCATTGTGGACATTCAGTTGGTTCAAGTGAGTGCGTTTTTTTTAATTTCCTTCAGTGGTCGTTTTAGTTTCCAAATCAAAGCCTGTGCAGTTTGTATGATTTGTTGTATTTCACATGTTCACAGAGCAATGAGGTTGGTCGAAGCAATTGCATGGAGAAGGAGGGCCTGAGTAGGAGTCTGACATTTCTGGAGGCGCGTGGAATTAACATCGACAGCATTGTCACAGGTCGTCATCCACAAGTACAGGAGTTCCTGAGGGAGAGAAACGTTAACCATTACTTTGATGTCAGGCACTTTACAAAAGGTATATAGTCATGGGTTTACCCCCGCCTTTCCCTTTTGAATTCTCTGTAATTCTTTTGGTGAGAATGACCATATAAATGTTTTCTGCATCAAGTTTTAGTCTGTGTTTTACCTGAATGCATTATAACAACAGAGTAAGTTTTTGTAGTTTATCTGAGGGCAGTTTATTTCTCCTTTTCTGCAGATTTCTCCAAGAAGCTGGAAGCCATTAGTAAGCAGAGAGACTGTGGAAAGTTGAAGAAATGGATGAAGTGCTTGAACAACCACGTTCACTTCACTGCCTCTGGCTCCACCTCGGGGGCAGAGAGAGCTGCTAAGTGGACCGCAATGCTGAACCATGTCCAAGACATCCACACCCACGAGGATCCACTTTATCCTGCGTGTGAGCATGCAGTCCGCAAGACAAGAGATCCCGCGAAGTGGCTCCAACCAGGTATTTTCAGGGTTCCCACTGGTGCTTGAATTCTTTGAAAATGCTTGAATTTCAATTTAAGTGTTTTCAAGGTTGTGAAAATGGTTAAATGTTTAGTGAACTGCTTGAAAATGCTTGAAATTTGTGTCAAGTCATATGTAGTAAGCCAAATAATAGAAATAAATTGTTCAGGTACATCAAAAATCTGAGGGAGTGAGATGTCAGATGGGATTTGCCATTCGACACCCTAAAATTGATTAGAATGCAGGAAATTGCATCATAAAACCACAGCATTTTCTGGGGGCGGACTCCCACACCTGCTTCCCGCGACCTATTTAAAGGTGCCGGAAAACTGAAACTTTGGTGCTTGAAGGTGCTTGAATTTGTTCATGAAAAAGGTGTGGGAACCCTGTATGTAGTCCACTTGGCTAAACAGGCTACAGGTCAAAACAGTAAAGTAATAATACAAATGTATCAAGGTATGGTGTAGTCATTTTTTGGAATCATACATTTCAACACTATGACAGTCTTCATGAGGAAATACTGTAAATGGCATTTAAATGCCTGGGTGTCTGTTCCTGCATTTGGAAAGGAAACTATTACTCGTGGAATGGGGGAGAACATTTTTTATGACTGCATCTTATACTATATATAACAGTCATGGGTGAGCGGTGGGCAGTCATGGGTGAGCGGTTAGGGCGTCTTGCATCCCAGAGGTTGCCGGTTCGACGGTTGCCTGTTCGACTCCCGACCTGCCAGGTTGGCGGGGGGAGTAATCAACCAGTGCTCTCCCCCATCCTCCTCCATGACTGAGGTACCCTGAGCATGGTACCGTCCCACCGCACTGCTCCCCATGGGGCGCCACTGAGGGCTGCCCCCTGGCACGGGTGAGGCATAAATGCAATTTCGTTGTGTGCAGTGTGCAGTGTTCACTTGTGTGCTGTGGAGTGCTGTGTCACACTGACAATGGGAGTTGGAGTTTCCCAATGGGCTTTCACTTTTTTCACTTTTAACATGGGGTTTACTATGTGTTTCCATGCCATTTCTGTATCCTGGCCAACCACAGACAGAGCTTGTGCCCTAAAGACTTTCCCATTTTTGTTATTGGCTATATTTTGAGAAAGTGATTGGGGAATGGTGTAAAGTTTTTTTTCCTAATGACTTTTCAATTCTTGACTACAGAAACTCCAGTCTTTGAAAAGTTGAAGATGGCAATGACCAAAACAAGAACACTGAATGACGTGGCAAAGCTCAGCCCCCAGCCCCAAACCTCGACGTTGGAGGCTTTCCATTCTGTCATCCCCCGATTTGCCCCGAAGAATGTTGTCTTTCCCTATGTTGGGATGCTGTGCAGGTGAGTTGTTTGACCTTGTAGTTCTCAAAAAATCTTGTAACCTGAAATGTCATTATTGAGCCGGCTTTCTCCAGCACTATAAGGCACAAAACACTTAATACCTTGACCAGGTCCCCTGAAAAGATGATGTCTTGTGAATGTAATTTATGTCATTGATGTACCAATTATTGTTAACTTCTAGGGTTTTCAGATCATAGTTCCTATGAAATTTCACAATATGTGATTTTTTTTCCCCTAAATGCTTTATACCTACTTTCAAAAATGTTTTGGTTCATAGTGAAAGTCAATGGATCCGTGTAGCATGCTACAATGCTACACGGATCCATTGACTTTCACTAGCTTAGCGACATATTCCCTCTTAACTTGTCTTAAAGCAAGACAACACTTAGCATGAAAAATAAGACACTTTACCACCTTTTATAAACCCCAGCCAATGATTTTAGTTACTTACTACGACTGTATTAAGCCCCAAAATAGCGGCATACCCCTTTAAATCCATTATGGATATCTCAGCTTATATCACTATATCACTATAATGTCACTTTTCCTTATGCCGTCTTGGAATCAGATTTAAAACAAAATTATGACTATGGCTTTTATTGCATTTTGGAAAAGTGCTCTTCATACAGTATCCTTTCCCATGATGATGCATGTGTCTCGACCAGCTAACCCCCACCACCATGACCAATGCACTTTTTGTGGGAAACTCTGTTTACACATTGTGTCTTGTACTTTCAGGCTATACTTGGCGGCTATCCACTTTAATGAAAACGCGAACCGACCGCAGGCCCAGACAGCAGACGGTGTACCTCTCTTCAAAATCTCCCTCCCCAAGTCCAAGAAAGGAGAGTGCAGAGTCAAATGTCAGAAGATTCGGCTAACCTTTGGTAAGACCTCAAAAGTTCAAGAATTAAAGTACTACTACTTTTGCCTTCATCAAATGTACTGAGGTCAATTTCAACAATAAGAAAAATGTGAGAAATAGAAATCTAAACAAACCTTAATATATTGAACACATTTAAAATATATAGAAATATAAACAATGGAATATACACATGTTATGCTTTTGTGTGTAATGTTGTGTATGTATCTATGTTCTGTGTCAAAAAAGGCTATTTGGATGTCCTGATGGACCTAATTTTTGACAAGGTCTTTGTGAACCCTGCGCCGTACACCGATGCAATGCTGGCCATCCGTGTCCCAGAAGACCTGTCGGCGCAGTTCAACAAGCCAGACAAGGAGGAGGTCATTGCCAGCTTCGTGTCAAGGTTCACACGAGAGGCAGTCTAAACCCGGTGTAGTGTCCTTCGTCATCTGGGTACTATGCATGGATACGGAGGACCACACAAGCAAGAATAAGGACTCTGATTCTGTGACCCAAAAGGCCCCAGCACCACGACTCAAATTTCCTGTAGGCCAAATTCATGAAGTGAGAAGTCTGCACACTTAAAATCCCTTTTGTTGTATTTTATTATTTCATGGCAGGATTACGTTTCGACCTCAACAGTCTTCATCAAATTCTCCGAAACGTAATCCTGCCATGAAATAATGAAATACAACAAAAGGGATTTTAAGTGTGCGGAAAACTACAGTTGGCCTCCGCCCTGCACCTTTTCCTGGCATGTGCACAATCTTCTCCTTCAACCAAATTCATGAAGTGCCTGGAAGAAAAGATAGAAAAATGACACTTGCAGAAAATGTTGTTGTTCTTTTTTTTTGCTATGCCTATGTTGTACATATTTCCACATTCCTATGTTTCGATGCATTATTCTTGATTGTGTTATCTTGTAAATAAATCAAACACTGTTCAAACATGACCCAAAGGTGTACTGACTTTTTCCTCCCCCTAAGAAGCATGCCACACCTCACAATGCAACAAATTACTATTTATTGTTATTAATTACTGAGTCGTCTTGTTTATATCTATACCTAAAATACCATAAATTGACGATTTTAAGTTGTGATAGGCGCAGGATTCAGTAGAAATTTCTGCATAAAAAGAAGACAATCCGCACACTTCAGGTCTATTTTTGTGCAAAGAAGCTTTACTTGACTTGCAAGCTTTCGGTCCTTAGACTTTGCCATTGAACTCCATGCATTTTGAACCCTGCTAGTCTCCTACATGGGCGTGGCAGCTACATGATGGCAGCCTAGTTAGAACCCTACCTGGTGTTGAGGTGAATGAAAGAGTATACCTGATGATGATCTAGGACTGAAATGTCGTGAAATAAAGAAAAACAGAGAAATGGTCAGTGTGCGGGAGTTTTTTCAAATTGTCTGCAGAGTGACCCATGGGCCATCTCCGACGACGCACCTGCCAGCTGAGGTGTGCTGAAAAAATCCAAGTTTAGCTTAGAATCATTCATCGTATTGATTCTGGAAGAAACATGTTATGAGCCATGGCTTCCTCATCAATCATCTCTAGTATAATCAAAGATGGTGAATATGATAGAGACCAAGAAATATCAAAACATGCATCAACAAAAGGAGAGTACTCAAGTACGGTCTCTGAAGGGGGCGTGGTCATCTCCTACTTTTTCTTCCTACTTCTTTACTATTTTACAGGGGCACATGCCTGGGGATTGATTTGCTGTGCCCCGGCTATGAGTTTCACAAAAAAACTTTGGAATTTAGCTCAAGTTTAGCATATGGAGTAATCTACAGAAAGCATTTTAAAGAGAAATAACTGCATAAAAAGGAGACAATCCGCACACTTCAGGTCTTTTTTTTTTGCAAAGAAGCTTTACATGAAGACCTGATGTATGCGGATTGTCTACTTTCTATACAGAAATTTCAACTGAATCCTGCACCTTCTAAACAGATGAGCGATGGCCTATCACAGCTTTAGTTAAAATAGATAACTGCAAAAGCAAGGGAGGACTGGAGTCCACATATTAGAATGTACCCCTGTGTGAAAAAATGAAAACCCAACTGGGAAACTCCAACTCCCGTTGTCATTGTGACACAGCAATCCACAGCACACAAGTGAAAACTGCACACGACAAAATTGCATTCATGCCTCACCTGTGCAAGGAGGCAGCCCTCAATGGTGCCCCTAGGGAGCAGTGGGGTGTGACAGTACCATGCTCAAGGTACCTCAGTCATGGAGGAGGATGGGAGAAAGCACTGGTTAATTAATCTTCACACCAACCTGGCGGGTTAGGAGTTGAACCGGCAACCTTTGGGCTACAAGTCTGACGCCCTAACCGCTTACCCATGACTGCCGTGTGTGTGTGCGTGCGTGCGTGCGAAGGGAGGATGAGAACACCTTCAAGATCCTGTTGGCAACTGATATCCACCTGGGCTTCCTGGAGAAAGACCCAATCAGAGGGGACGACACCTTCAACACCTTCAATGAGATCATGAGCTACGCCCAACAACACCAGGTACGCACGCACGCACACACACATATACACATTACGCACACACACACACACACACACACACACACACACGCGCGCGCACACACACACACACACACACACACACACGCTCCCTCTCACACACACACACACACACACACACACACGCTCCCTCTCACACACACATACACACACACATATGCACACACATATGCCAACAATAAACAACCATCACCACCACCAAATCAAATATGTGTATTAACCCTTTCATGACTGAATGGGATATTAGCACTTTATAATAACCTTCCGTTATAAATGGTAAGCTAAATTGTTTATTTGCATCAATAATAGCTTAGCTTTCACTTAGCTACTAAAAAACATCATTGACCCGTTTCTAGAGAGAGATCTGCTTCATGAGAATAAGCTGTGAGCTGTGTGTGTGTGTGTGTGTGTGTGTGTGTGTAGGTGGATTACTGGGGGGAGATCTGTTCCATGAGCATAAGCTGTGTGTGTGTGTGTGTGTGTGTGTGTGTGTGTGTGTGTGTGTGTGTGTGTGTGTGTGTGTAGGTGGATTTCGTGTTGCTAGGTGGAGATCTGTTCCATGAGAATAAGCTGTGTGTGTGTGTGTGTGTGTGTGTGTGTGTGTGTGTGTGTGGGTGTGTGGTTGTGTGGTTGTGTAGGTGGACTTGGTGTTGTTGGGGGGAGATCTGTTCCATGAGAATAAGCTGTGTGTGTGTGTGTGTGTGTGTGTGTGTGTGTGTGTGTGTGTGTGTGTGTGTGTGTGTGTGTGTGTGTGTGTGTGTGTGTGTGTGTGTATAGGTGGACTTGGTGTTGTTGGGGGGAGATCTGTTCCATGAGAATAAGCCTTCACGCAAGTCCCTTCACTGCTGCATGGAGACGCTGAGGAGATACTGCATGGGTGACCAGCCAATCGGGTTCCAGATCCTCAGCGACCAGGCCGTCAACTTTGGAAACAGCAAGTAAGAGAGGAAACAAGTGTCATGCACTATTCAAGTTAAAGAGTTTTATTGTCATTGTCAAAAACGGCAACGAAATTGTTATACTAATACTTAGTAGCAGCAGGTTTTCAAGTAAACTGCACAAGAGGAAAAAGTGACACCAGTGCTTGACCCCCACTCCCACCCCCCCCCCCCCAATCCCACTTAAAGCGCAACAAAGATGTTTAAGTGCCATAATGCTTGAGGGAATGCCATGTGATTGGTTGATTAGAAATTTGCGTCAATGAGCAGGTAGACAGATACGGTATGCCTAATAAAGTAGACGGTGACTGAATGTTGTTTTTTGGTGTGTGTGTGTGTGTGTGTGTGTGTGTGTGTGTGTGTGTGTGTACCTGTGTGTACTTCCTCGTCGATGTGTTCTGCCATGGGTTCAACTGCTCGTGTGTGTGCGTGTGCGTGTCCGTGTGTGTGTGTGTGTGTGTGTGTGTGCGTTGCAGGTTTCCCTGGGTGAACTATCAGGATGAGAACCTCAACATCTCCATCCCCGTCTTCAGCGTTCACGGAAACCATGACGACCCTACAGGGGTAAGAGATGGATGGGGGTCCAGTCCAGTGCTGCATTGGTCAGACTAAAGCCCGGCTCAAACTAGGAGGCGTTTTGAAGAAATCCAAGGCACTCTCCGTCTTCATTAGAAAGCTTTTTCATTTAACTGAGCTAGTTCATAGTAGAAGTACAAATGAAAATTGGCAACATGTTTCGGGCTGCAATGGCCTTCATCAGGGCTTTTTCTGTTTCTTCAGGCCTGGCTTGGTATGCTTTTTTAATTAGCAATAGCAATGCAGAACCCGAGCATCACATACCTGTGTGTGTTTCTGTGTGTGTTTGTGTGTTTGTGTGTGTGTGTGTGTGTGTGTGTGTGTGTGTGTGTGTTTGTGTGTGTGTGTGTGTGTGTGTGTGTGTTTGTGTGTGTGTGTGTGTGTGTGTGTGTGTGTGTGGTGTGTGTGTGTGTGTGTGTGTGTGTGTGTTTGTGTGTGTGTGTGTGTGTTTGTGTGTGTGTGTGTTTTATAGGTGGATGGCCTGTGTGCTCTTGACGTGTTGAGCGTCGCTGGGCTAGTGAATCACTTTGGGCGGAGTCAGTCTGTGGAGCGAATCGAGATCAGCCCCGTGCTGCTGCAGAAGGGCTCCACCCGCATCGCTCTCTACGGCATCGGTGAGTTATTCAGCCAATCCTGTCACTCTGTTGATTATCGGTGAGTTATTCAGCCAATCCTGTCTCTCTGTTGATTATCGGTGAGTTATTCAGCCAATCCCATCGCTCTAAATCATATTCATCAGAGATGCAGTTGCATCCTCAACACCCAATGTGGCCTACAGTAATAAGCAAACTGGAATTGGTCAATATCGGACCGAGTCCTGTTTGAAATATAACTTTTTTATGACCAGGTGGTCAGAGCAATAGGCCTGAATTCATTCTGGACTTTGGGACAATATGCAACAGTGTTTGTGTGTGTGTGTGTGTGTGTGTGTGCGCGTGTGGATGCATGCATGCAGGGTCCATTCCTGATGAGCGTCTCTACAGGATGTTCCTAAGCAACCAGGTGTGCATGCTGCGGCCAAGAGAGGACGAGGGCCAGTGGTTCAACATGTTTGTCATCCACCAGAACCGGTACACACAGACACGCACACACACACACGCAAACACACACACGCAAACACACACACACACACGCACACGCACACGCACACGCACACACACACAAATGTCATCAATAAAACGAGGGTTATGTATATAACCACGGTTCTATGAGTTCCGGATGACCGCCAGAGGCGGTGCTTTCAGCACTGAATATTCATCTTACGGATCAAGCAGGTCGAGAATTAATATCAACAAAGTAACACGTGACCTGGGTGACGTCACCCGGTGACCCTGCGTCAGGGGTCAAAACACCGGTGAACCCAGGAAGTGACTTCTTGGCAAATCTTCTCGAACACACTCCGAGTGACTGCCAAGCTCTGGCGGTCATCCGGAACTCATAGAACCGTGGTTATATACAGTCCCAAGAAAAAGTTTGTACACCCTTTGAAATTTCTTACATTTCTGTCAAAATTGATCATGAAACATGGTCTGATCTTCCCGGAAATCTCAAGAAGGAACAATCAGAGTCTGCTTTAATTAATTCCACCCAAACATTTACATGTTATCATATTTTTATTGGTCATAAGGCCATAACATTCACAGGAGAGCAGGGCATAAGTAAGTACACCCTTGCATTAAGTAGGTTTTAACCCTCAGTTAGTTGCAATATCATCAACCAGACTTGTCCTGTAGTTGCAGATCAGATTAACAAAACAATCTGTTTGTATCTTTTCTCCCTCTTCTTTAAAGAACTGCCTCTCATCAGCAAGGTTTGTGGGATGTCTGGAGTGCATAGCTTTCTTGACTTCATGTCATATAATCTCAATTGTTTTTTGTCAGGGCTTTGACTGGGCTATTTCAGAATGTGTATTTCATTATTATGAAGCCATTCTAAAGTCGATTTGCTTCTAAAGTATGGGTTGTTGTCACATTTCAGGACCCATACTCTTGTGTGCTTCAACAGTGTGACAGACTTCCTCACGTTTTTTTTTCTGTAAAATATCACAATAAACTTGAGTTCATTGCTCCACTGATAATAGCAAACTGTCAAGGGCCTGAGGCAGCAAGGTAGCCGCATATAATGATGCTCCCGCCACCATACTCAGAAGAGGAGATGTAACCAAGAATAGCTTAAAATGGGATTCATTCTGCCAATCTAAAATTAATGAGGTTTCTGTCCAAAAAAATATTGCTGCACCTTTGAGGATTGCGAAAAAGCATTTATATGCTTCATAGAATTACTGCAAAATATTCTGTAGACCAACGTTGAAACCAAAGTTGAATTGTTCAGGGGAACACACAATGTCATGTTTGGAGGAGAACTGGAGAACCACACCTTCACAAAAACATCATCTCCACCTTTGAGTATTATATGCGGCTACCTTGCTGCCTCAGGCCCTTTTCAGTTTGCTATAATCAGTGGAACAATGAACTCAGAAGTTTATCGAGATATTTTACAGAAAAAAGTGAGGTAGTCTGTCACACAGTTGAAGCACACAAGAGGATAGGTGCTGAAATGTGACAACAACCCATACTTTAGAAGCAAATCGACTTTAGAATGGCTTCATAATAATGAAATACACATTCTGGAATAGCCCAGTCAAAGCCCTGACAAAAAACAATTGAGATTATATGGCATCAAGTCAAGATTGCTATGCACTCCAGACATCCCACAAACCTTGCTGACGAGAGGCAGTTTTCTAAAGAAGAGGGAGACCAGATACATCCAGATTGTTTTGTTAATCTGATCTGCAACTACAGGAAACATCTGGTTGAGGTTATTGCGACTAACTTAGGGTTAAAACCTATTGAATGCAAGGGTGTACTTACTTATGCCTTGCTGTCCTGTGAATGTTTACATCTTATGGCCAATGAAAATATGAAAACTTGTAAATGTTTGGGTTGAATTAGTTAAAGCAGACTCTGGTTGTTCCTTCTTGTGATTTCCGGGAATATCAGACCATGTTTTATGACCAATTTTGACAGAAAGGTAAGAAATTTCAAAGGGTGTACAAACTTTTTCCTGGGACTGTACATAACCCTCGTTCTATTTCGTTCCTTCTGACCACCAGAGGCGGTGCTTTCAGCACTGGATGACTAATACCAACAAAGTCATGAGGAGTGCCTACCCGTCGTCAGTACTACTGAGACGGGCCTGAAGCCACCGCCAGCACCACAGTAACATGTGGGGCAACATCAAGAAAACCAGGCAATGGTGCAGCCTGATGCCGAGGAGGCCGTGCTGCATATGTCCTTGCACGTACCAACGGCCACATGGAAGCCAGTGTAACCTGGCCCAAAGGATCCACAAGCTCCCTGAGTGAGAACCACAGGGGGCAGCAAGTAAGCAGTTAGCATAGCAGTTGACGGGGACACCTGTGCCACCCCGTAGCGGTACCATACCACCCGGTGCCACAAACGGGAGGAGCCACAATGGAAGAGGCGAACCACGGAAAAGGTCAACAACAGGGCACTGGACGCCCATAAGGAAGTTGCTCCCATGCCCATGAAAACAGGCCCCTGAAAACAGCTGCTGCAACAGGCCCAGAGAGGGCAAGGACCCAAGGCGGCATACATGGCACATGACAGATGAGCCGCCCGCTCCACACAAGACCGCAAGACCGGCCAGAGAGCGTCTGAGGGCAATCAGGATGGCCAATCCCCACATTCATCCAAGGTACGGCCATCATCAGGGGGCCCACAGGTCGCAGGCAGTGTCGGACTGCCACCGCAGACCAAGCGTCCAGGGCAGCAGCAGTGGGCACGACCGCACCGCGCAATGGCAGCAGCAGTGGGCATGACTTCACGGCGCAAGGGCAGAGCGGAACAGACGTGAGTTCCATCTCCAGGGTCGTAGGCGGACATGGTAGCCAGACACAATGTAGAGCGGTCAGCGACAGTAGGACCTGGTGTCATAACGGCACATCCAACCCAAAGAGGCCTCAGCAAGCGGAGGCCAAGAGGGATAACGCGGGATGCCGAGGTCGGCATGCCCAACACCTGGAAGGAGCGGAGAGCAAGGAAGGAGAGCCTCCACTTCCAATGCCCGCAAGTACGCTGGTCATAAGCAGAGACGACGCCTAGAAACACCAGGCCAGGGGTCTGCATGTCGAGAACAGGGCAAAGCGCACCAGGTCGAGAACAACAGCGTGAGCGAAACAAAACCACATGCAGCATCGGCCGCACGGTCGGGGCAACAGAATAGCCGCATCGTGGCTTGCCCAAAGCGGACGGACCAAAGGGACATATGGGGGCCGCAGGAAGAGAGCAGACGGCCTCCAGCAAGGCCCCGACAAGGGTGCCGCGCAAGCCATACCAATCATCGTACCACGGCCATGGTCTGTGTGACTCAGCCCCGGCACTCAGGCCAGACAGGCGAATGCCAGCAAACAGGAGTCAAAGATAACTCACAGGGGGCGCCCCAAAGCGGTCCATGGGGGCCGAGAGAAGGCCAACAAGACATGGGACATCGAAAACCCAATGCACGTTGTACGCAATGCTGCATCATAGTCCTCGCTGATGAGCTCATCTGCGACGTGTCCAAGTGACCAGGGCAGTGTGCCTCGCCAGTCCAACGCTCTGACCGGCGAGGCAAGGAGGGCGGCAAGATGTGGTTCAATACCCGGCAAGGCCATAGATGGAGGCCTCCAGCAGCCCGGCCAATGCGTGATCGCCGACCCATCGTGCAGTGTCACAGTCAGCCAAACACCAGTAAAGGCCACATAGGGGCCATCGGCATAGACAGGCGGGACAGGCAGGGTAACCAGTAGCAGGTACAGCAAAACAGTCCAAGCGGGCCCAGCGGGAAAGGGGCGCAAGACGACACAGGACGCAGACGCCCATGACAAGTCAACTGTGATGCCCCTGCAGTAGACGGCAGAGCATGAAGCTGAACCAGCCAGACACAGAATCCAGTCGTAGGGGCGTGTACGCCTACCGGTGCCCAGAGCACTCATGTGAGACCATCCATAGCGAGGCCAACAGAGCGAACAGTCGTAAGCCACTGAAAACTCGAAGGGAGAGCCCGGAGTGGGGTCACTCCCTTACAGTAGGGAAATCTGGAGAGCAACAGGAGAAGGAGTGGTAACGCTCCAACATACCAGTAGCAGCCGCAGCTGCAGTGGTGCGGGCGCCAATGGCACTCGTTAGTAGCCTATGGCGAGTCCACGCATAGCCCAAGGGCTCAGGGGGACGACGTGCAGCAGTCGACCTACGCGCCACAGTCGAGGACAATGAAGGAAGCACCCGGGTCCTGTACCCAGGGCAGCAACGTCCACATACATGTGCCCCAGTCACAGAGGCGCAAGCCCAACGGCACACTCCGCGAGCCAAGGGACGAAAGTCACAGGCTCCACCAGGTCTGGAGTACGACGACATGCCAGACGTGTCGAGGGCCAAACCGCGTCAGTCCGGCAGCAAGTGCTCTCGCACGCAGACCTGAGCAGGCAGCCCAGGCCACATCTGTCAACCTCAGCCGCAGGCGCCTCAGCTCCAGGCAGGAGGGGCGACACCAGTCCCAGGGGCCTAGACGGCATCAGTCGGGCAGGCAGGCACACAGGGCGAGGACACCCCAGTGGTAGCCGAGAGGGAGGCCAGCAGTCGGACAGTCAGGGCCGACAGGCAAACAAGGCAATACACACAGCAGGGCGAAGACACCCCAGTGGTAGCCAATGCAAGCCAGTAACCAGGTGAGGCCAGAGCTCCAGGCCAACTGGTGAATACCACACAGAAGGGGCTGGGATATCCAACAGCAGCCAAAAAGAAATCCAGCAACCAGGCAAGACGAGGGCCCTGTGTCGGGAAGCAAACACTGCAACACACAGAAGGGAACAAACAAGCAATACATACCCCAGGCGAGGGCACCCGATAGTGGGCAAAAAGTAGGCAGCATGTAGGAGATGACACTACAATGTCCAGCAAATACTGCAAATATAAAACACGAGGGGCGAGGACGCCCCAAGTGTAGCCAACAGGAGCCAGCAGCCAGGCGGCAACACCAAGCTGACAAGCAAATAACATTGGACATTAACATTACATTGCAATGCAGTCGGTAGGCGCTGTACACCCAGCGACTCACAGTAGAGGACATACCAATAAGTATCAGTGTCCTCGAGTGTTTTGAAAGGCGCTTTTAAATAAAATGCATTATTATCAGTATTATTATTATTATTATAAGCACAGCCAATATCCTGGGCAGACAGGAGTAGCACAGTGATAGAAATGCAAGGCAAATATACACTTCTGGGGCGAAGACACCCCAGATGAAAACAGACAATAATCAAACAGTGAAGAAATAACACAACCGGGCAGGAATAACAACCGGGGTGAGCAGAGTGCAGCCAGAGAGAGTAGAGAGAGGCTGTATTGTAGATTGGATCTCTGGAGCAGCGTGACGCCAACGGTGCAAGGGCAAAGCGAACCACACTGGCCCGTGGAGCAACCGTACAGACAGGCTACACTGTACAAACAATGAAGCCGTAACGTAAATACAGGCACGCGAACACAAGTAACCGAGCTCGCGTCGAGTGTCACAACAATCGCCCAGTAATAGTAACATTCAGCGGCGAGAAACACCGCGAAAATAAATCGAAACAGTAAATGACAGTCCACTTACCCAAACGATGGCCAACATAGGCAGGCAGGCGTTAATACATAATCCCAACTCGAAAGCGCATCACGCCACGAGACCGCTCGTCAAATTCAGTTGCGGGAAACACCACTGAAGATAACGCGGTAGCAGTTAATACATGATCAGAAAACGGCCTACCTTCCACGGGAAAGGACAAGTTATTAGCCTCCAGTCGGCGAGAACAGTGCCTCGAGCCAGGGGCTAGGCAGGCTAGGTAGCCTAGCCAGCCCTCCTCCACCGAGCGGATAACACTCAGTCGAACACATCGTAAATGTGAAAGAGATACTCAAAGGAAAAAGCGACCAACGCCGTTTCATGGGGGGTGGAAAACCCACAGCCCCAACCCTATGGGTGCGAAACGAACAAAGCGTCAGGTC
Source organism: Engraulis encrasicolus (assembly GCF_034702125.1). Classification (NCBI taxonomy): domain Eukaryota; kingdom Metazoa; phylum Chordata; class Actinopteri; order Clupeiformes; family Engraulidae; genus Engraulis; species Engraulis encrasicolus. The sequence goes on from NC_085864.1 coordinate 45,882,068, forward strand.
AATCCCAAAATCTCAAAACTCGACACCTGCAATCGAGAAGATGAAAGAAGTCACTTCCTGGGTTCACCGGTGTTTTGACCCCTGACGCAGGGTCACCGGGTGACGTCACCCAGGTCACGTGTTACTTTGTTGATATTAATTCTCGACCTGCTTGATCCGTAAGATGAATATTCAGTGCTGAAAGCACCGCCTCTGGCGGTCAGAAGGAACGAAATAGAACAAAACAATTTCCATATTTTGGACAGATATGCATTCTCTTCAATGTCCATGGCATAATTCCTTCAAATTTGGCCCTTGATTAATAAAGAGCACAAGTCTATCTACACAAAATGGAGGATGGCGCTTGCCGTTTTCCAGTGCTGTTGCGAATGGCTGACACCTCTTCAGTCTCATGTTCTACTTCTATGATTGTAACTCTGTGTGTCTGTGTTTGTGTGTGTGCGCACGTGCGTGTGTGCGCGCGTACGTGTGTCTGTGTGCGTATGTCTGTGTGTGTATGTGCGTGCGTGCGTGCATGCGTACCCGTGTGAGCGTGTGCGTTTGTGCTCGCGCGTATGTTTGTGCTCGCACCCGTAGGAGTAAGCAAGATGCGACGATCTACATTCCGGAGGCACCTCTTCAGTCTTATGTTCTACTTCCATGATTACAACTCTGTGTGTGTGTGTGTGTGTGTGTGTGTCATGGCGGCGGAGCAGAGCGCACGCCAGTTTGGACTCTGACTTAACTCCACACTAGGCCACATCACCCGTCGTAACTGCCGTCGTTAAAGTAGAGAATTCTCCCAACATGTTTCTGATCACGATACTTCTTGCTGTGTGTGTGTGTGTGTGTGTGTGTGTGTGTGTGTGTGTGTGTGTGTGTGTGTGTGTGTGTGTGTCTGTGTCTGCTTGCGCTTGCGCCCGTAGGAGTAAGCACGGTGCGACCAATTACATGCCGGAGGCCTTCCTGGATGACTATGTTCTTCTTCTATTATTGTGTGTGTGTGTGTGTGTGTGTGTGTGTGTGTGTGTGTGTGTGTGTGTGTGTGTGTGTGTGTGTGTGTGTGTGTGTGTGTGTGTGTGTGTGTGTGTGTGTGTGTGTGTCTGTTCGTGCCTGTAGGAGTAAGCACGGTGCGACCAACTACATTCCGGAGCCACCTCTTCAGTATTATGTTCTACTTCCACGATTATAACTGTGTGTGTACAACTACATCCCGGAGGCCTTCCTGGATGACTTATGTTCTACTTCTATGATTATTTGTGTGTGTGTCTGTGTGCGTGTGTGTTGTGTGTGTGCATGCGTGTGTGTTCGCTCCTGTGTGTGTGTGTGTGTGTGTGTGTGTGTGTGTGTGCATGTGTGTTCGCTCCTGCAGGAGTAAGCATGGTGCGACCAACTACATCCCGGAGGCCTTCCTGGATGACTATGTTCTTCTTCTATTATTGTGTGTGTGTGTGTGTGTGTGTGCGTGCATGCGTGTGCGCGCGCGCGCGCGTAGGAGTAAGCACGGTGCGACCAACTACATTCCGGAGCCACCTCTTCAGTATTATGTTCTACTTCCACGATTATAACTGTGTGTGTGTGTGTGTGTGTGTGTGTGTGTGTGTATCCCTGAATAGGCTTCAGGCCAGTATAACTTTTGCATTTATGTAGAAGACACATTATTGCTACTTTAATATTGTTTGGGGCGCTGTATTGTTTCTCAATAATTATTGGTCCTCCCAAATAAAATAATCAAAATGTGTATGCTCGCGCCCGTAGGAGTAAGCATGGTGCGACCAACTACATCCCGGAGGCCTTCCTGGATGACTTCCTGGACTTGGTGGTGTGGGGCCACGAGCACGAGAACCGCCTGGAACCAGAACGCAACGAGCAGCAGCTGTTCTACGTCACGCAGCCAGGAAGCAGCGTCGTGACATCACTGTCGCCGGGAGAAGCCGTACCCAAGTATGTGTACACTTCTTATTTTTTTAAAGATATTTTTAGGGGCCCTGTCGTGGCGTAACGGTAGGGCACTCGTCTACTATGCGGCTGAGCCAGGTTCGATTTCTGGCCCGGGTAGCTTTGCCGGCCCTTCCCCTTCTCTCTATCCCCACTCGCTTCCTGTCACCATCTTCACTATACCATCACAAATAAAGTCAAAAAGACCAGATATATACTGTATATATTTTTTATATATATTTTTTTTTTTCTTTAAAGGATAACATGTCTACCAACTGCACTCAACACGACAGCTGCATTAAAAAATATATTTGCATATTTTTCTGTGATTTTGTGCCTTTATTGATTGGAAAGTGTGTGTGTGTGTGTGTGTGTGAAGGTGTGTAGGTTTGCTGCGTGTGTGTGTGGCAGTGAGATGTTAATATGTGTGTGTGTGTGTGTGAAGGTGTGTAGGGCTGCTTCGTGTGAACGGCCGTAAGATGAAGCTCCAGAAGATTCCGCTGCAGACGTCTCGGCGTCTCTACATGCAGGACGTGTGTCTGTCCGAACTCACAGAACTCTTCACCCCACACACACCCAACGTCACACAGCGCACCATGGCCTACTGTCAAGAAAAGGTACACACACACACACACACACAAATACACACACACACACACACACACACACACACACACACACACACACACACACACACACACACACACACACACACACACACACACACACACACACACACACACTCTTTTATCGGCCTGGGCCCACGTTCTGTATTCACCTCACCTGGCTTCCATACTAGCAGCAAATATTGGTAACTAACCGTGTGTGTGCGTGTGCGTGTGCGTGTGCGTGCGTGTGCGTGTGCGTGTGTGTGTGTGTGTGTCCACTAGGTGGAGGAGATGCTGGATGAAGCGGAGCAGGAGCGGGTTGGGAATCCACAGATGCCAGAGAAACCCCTGATACGCCTACGGGTGAGTAGCAGGGCTTGACACTGGCACCTGCCAACCGGCAAATGCTGGTAAAACTTGCCTATGGCTAGTAATGCTTTCAAGCTTGCGTTGCGTTTTACTAGTTTTTTCAACATCGAGGATGCCGCCATCAAAGTATTTTCCACTTCGTCAATCCTTCCCTCTGCCTCGTCCAGTCTATTATTCGTTCGGCGCAGTTCTTGTTTAATCTCTGCAAGGTGTTGTTTATTATCTCTTCTAAAGTCCTTTAGCTCGTTCATTATACTTTGCAAGCTAGCTGCTCGCGCCCCTTCTTCTTCCTCCATGAATGGCGAGCTGCTTCGGCTATCCGACATTTCTGTAATTCTTTCCACGCCAATCTCACTACGTTGTGGTTTTTTGCTCTTTCTTGAACCCCTTCCTCTACTCATTTCCGAAAAACTTTACTTCAGCATCTCTTTGAATGTATCTGGGGTATTTTAATCAAAATCACCGGGGAGCTCTATGATTATGCAGCCATCCGAGATGTCGCCTGACCGGAAGTCCGGCTAGTAATGCTTTCAGTGTCACTAGGTAATTTGGCTGGCAGCTTCCTTGGTATGACATACGTATCATAGTAGCCTATATTCTGTTGTTTGCCCCTTGTGTATCATTTATTTGTATTTAAAGGGGTATGCCACTATTTTGGGGCTTAATACAGTTAAAATTGTTGGCTGGGGTTTATAAAGGTGGTTAAGTGTCATATTTTTCATGCAAGCCGTTGCCTTGCTTTAAGACAAGTTAAAAGAGGGAGCATGTCGCTAGTCAATACACGGATCCATTGACTCATTAGCTTAGCGACATGCTCCCTCTTTTAACTTGTCTTAAAGCAAGACAACGGCTTGCATGAAAAATAAGACACTTTACCACCTTTATAAACCCCAGCCAACGATTTTAACTGTATTAAGCCCCAAAATAGTGGCATACCCCTTTAAATACAAATAAATGATACACAAGGGGCAAACAACAGAATATAGGCTACTATGATACGTATATGAAGAATAGTCCCCCAAAAATTGTTGTGGCTAGGCTGACAGCTTGGAAACTCTGTTGTTTTCTCCATGGAGGCGGGGCCAGGAGGTGGGGCAAGGCCACAAGCACTATTGGAGGACGCAAGGTCACATATTGGAATGAACCCCAGGCGTTGGGCGACAAGCACAATGAGTGTGGCAACTAAGAAATGTCAGTGTTGGCAAAGCAGGGTCACGTAACTCTGTGTG